>NC_090779.1:24650000-24772500 GCF_040054535.1 Antennarius striatus | reverse complement strand
GCTGAGTCCTGCGAGTCGGGCTGGCGCCGTAAAGTCCGTCTGCATTTGGCGTCGGACTTCCTGGAGCGGTACGTCCCGAGTTCTGCGGGAGAGAAACGGGCCAATCAGAACCGGTGCTGAAAGCGACATGCGATTTGGGGGCGTGGCCAGGTGGTACCTGAGGCGTCTGAGGAGGCGGCGCCCTCCACCGTGATGTTCTCGGAGCTGTCCGCCGTCCCGATGGACGCCTCCGACTCGGGGGTCTCGTCATCAGACGCCCGCGGCTCCAGGATCAACATCTCGAACGTCAGCTCCTCTCTGAGGACGCAAACACGCGCAAAAGTCAGGTTTTAAACGCTAGCCCCGCCTCCAGCAGGGGCGGAGCTAAAGCTTAATTAGTACGTCGTACTTCTCTTTCTGCAGATTCTCGATCTGTTCGGTCAGAATTCGCTCCTCCTGCTGCATCGCCAGCTGCTGCTGCTCATTTAGCCCCGCCTCTGCAGCGTCAGCTCCACCCACTCCTCCTCCTCCGGCTCCGCCCCCTCCTCCTCCACTCTCTCCGTCTACGACCGGGGGCGCTCTTGGGCTGAGCGGGGGCGAGGTCGACTGGGTGCTACTTTGCCGAACTCGAGTTTTATTCTGAAAATTCACATGACATCACAGGAAGTCAGCTGGACGCTGACCAATCAGATCGATCCTCTGGACGGAGACAGCCACGGACGGACAGACAGGATTTAATGCCGTGAACACAAACGGACTAGAAAGACGATGTCGCTGCTCGACACACACACACACACACACACACACACACACACACACACACACACACACACACACACACGTGATTACCTTGGGTTTAGCCGTGTTCGGCTGCGTGTTATCGAATCATGAAGCAGAAACAGAAAGTAAACAGCCGTCACACATGGAAACAAACCACCAATAAAAAAAATACGCTAACAGCTAAACGCTAACGTTAGCGACGGCTAGCCGGATAGCATCCTGGCTTCTGCCCACCAGCGAAATAAAAACACTCAACAAACACACAACCAGAAGGTCCAAAGACAGACGTTACCACGACTACCACTGGGGGGGGGGGGGGGGGGGGCACAGTATGATTGGACGGACAGGTCGGGGCGGTGGTGGGCGGGGACACGGAGTGGGCGGGGCATACATACCGGGGTGGTCGTGCGGGTTATGCTCATAAACCTAACAGCGATTAGTACAGGTTTCTGAAAGGGGGGGTGGGGTGGGGTTTGGGGGACGGGGGGGGAGGAAGGACAGGAAAGGGTTAAGGAGCGACTCAGATTTTTCCCAAGAGTGAGTCAGCGCTTTTTTTGTTTGTTTGTGTCACAAACAAAAACCCGTCGATGGAGGATGTAAACAAATGCAAAAGGGAGGCGGAGCTCTGGAAACTCCTGGACTAGAGAGGGAGGGGCTTCCCCTGTGGGGGGCGTGGCCTCACCATGGACTTCCTGATGTGCGTCAGTCGGCTCTTGGCTTTGCTTTCGGCGAACTCCAGGCTGCTGATGTCCTTCAGGCGAGCTTTGTATTTACTCATCTGCTCGTTGATGATCAGCTCCACGCACCTGCAGGGGGTTGGGGTGGGGGTGGGGCGGGGTAGGGGGCGGAGAAACACAGGGGCTCAGCAGCGTCATACGCCGTCGCGTCACGCCCGTTCAGACCTGATTGGGCTTCGCGCGGACGTACGCCGTGGTCTTGCTGATGTCCTGGACGCTCTGCAGCGGGTCGATGGTGTCGGGGCAGCGGAGGATGCAGGGGGCGAAGACGATGGCGAGGGCGTTGGCCGACATCCTGTTGGTCTCCTCCTGCAGCGCGATCCTGAAACACCAGAGTAGAATAATTTAAATTGCTATAAATATACGTCAAAAAGAAATATAGCTGACACCCTTCAGAGTGTTTTGTGTATTATTTTCACATTATTTAATATTTTTATCTGATTTTATTTCCGCTTTTAACTCATCTTAAATTATTGGATTTTTATTTGATATTTTATTCAACAGCATTACGTTCGCCGTTTTATGGTGCGTCTGTTGTGTTTTTTATCTAGTTACTGTGCAGCACGTGTCTTTATTTAAATTGTATTATATAAATAAAGTGGATTGGATAGTTCAATTTATAACAAAGAATTATTTTATTAACATTATTTTTAGTCTATTACAAAAAAGAATTCAAGTGCATCAGTTTGCCTGACATTTAAAAAAAAAAAAAAATTGAAACTGTAAAAATTTTTCACCAACTTATTGAACCATTTGTTACCGAAAAGTAAAATGAAATAAAATCAATAAATAATAATAAATTCAAATTCAATTCAGTAACATTATTTAGAGAGCACAATACATAAAACACTTTAACCTACAGAATGAAAATGAATAAAAATATTTGTGCTGATTTAATTAAAAATCGTTTTTCATTCCAATAACGTCGTCAGTCGATCTCCCATCACCCACCTGACCAGGTGGAAGATGAGGCGCTCCAGCGTGCTGAGATGCGTCCTGCTGAGCTGGTCGATCACAGAATACACTCCGCGAATCACCTCCCGCTTGTCTGGCTGACCTGGAAGGGGTAAACAAGCGCACCCCCGTTAGAGGCGGGAACGTTTCCGGCTCTTGAACGAGCGACACGGAGACGACCCGGAGCTCACCCAGCGCCCTGAGGAACTCCTCGTACAGTTCAAAGGTCATGAGCGGGCTGGGAAGGTCGCGGAGCCACTGCTTGAGGACGCTGGCGATGACGTGGATGTTGTAGTCGTCCAGGCTGACGCTGCTCACGTCTGAAACGGACAGGAAGTAGAAGAGGAAGTAGAAGAGGAAGTAGAAGAGGAATTAGCATCGGTGGCGACGGAGGGAGTCGTAGAAGAAGAGAAAGCCAAAAAGGAGGATAAAACAGGAAGTCGTCTGCGTATTGACGAATCTTCTGGGGGACGTCCCACCTGTGTCCAGCCCCTGGCGGAGTTCTTTGATCTTATTGGTGGAGCCCGACTTCCTGTAGATGCCCTCGGTGTAGAGGCCGTGCATCTCGATGTAGTTGATGAGCTTCTCCACCAGGTGGGGCACCGTCCGCTCCTCGCTGGTCAGACGCGACAACTCCACGCCGAACTGACGCGACGACAGCTCAGGATCGTACTGGAGAGCGAATAGGAAAGGAGCGTAATGTGAAGGCCACGCCCCCCCCCCCCCCCCCAACAGGAAGTCCACGATGAAATGACGGGAAAAGACGCTCCTACCTTTTTGCTACACTTGGTGGTCATCCTGGAGCAGCACTTCCTGTGGCAGGCGTAGCGACACACTGCAGGGCGATAAAACACAACGACCAATCAGACGGCGCTCTAAAGTGGCGGTGGCGGCGGCGGCGGAGGCGGTCGCTTAAAGGCGGGGAGACGAACGCCTGGTGCTCCCTGGAAGCGCCGCCGGGTCTCCTCACCGGAGAGAAGAGGAATGTGTGAGGGGAGAGGGAGTTTAATCTGATCTGTGTGTGTGTGTGTGTGTGTGTGTGTGTGTGTGTGTGTGTGTGTGTGTGTGTGTGTGTGTGTGTGTGTGTGTGTGTGTGTGTGTGTGGTCCTCACGTTTGCACACGCAGGCCCGGTCCATCATCCAGATGAGGGAGGAGCAGAACTCGCAGTAGGTGGGGATGCTGTACTGGGTGGACTTGAAGATGTGGCCGTTGTGTTCCTCCACCTGTAGGGGGCGGTAGAGTCACAGGTCAGCTCAGGCACTTTAGAACTTTACAGGAGTAATGAGATTACTTTTTAAATTTCCCAGTTTGGGATAAATAACGTATATCTATCTATCTACTAATGACATTACTTCAGTATTTAGAGCAGTAATGACATTTAAATGTCTCAAATGGAGATTACAGATTGAATTTTATTTAAACGATTTACGAACAACTCAACTTACGAACAACCTCTCAGAATCAGTTGTGTTTGTATGTTGAGGACTACCTGTATGTATACATTTAAGTAGAATTAAATTGACGGCTCACAATGTCTGTTTCCTTCTTCCTCGATTTCTTCCGTTCCCGTTTCGGCGCCTGGACAGAAATTAGGTCTTAATAAGAAGTTGATATATTTATTTATGAAGATCTCCCTCCCCCTGACCAAAGATCTCCCTCACCCTGACCAAAGATCTCCCTCACCCTGACCAAAGATCTCCCTCACCCTGACCAAAGATCTCCCTCACCCTGCCGATGGTTCCCTCCATGGGTTTGTACTCCGTCATGAACTCGTCCAGGAACACCTTGAAGGTGTTGACCCACACCTTCACCGGTGACTCGCTCCAGTCCCTCTGCTCCAGACGCATGGACTTCTCCAGGATGTGTTCGAACAGCGCGTGCAGGTCCTTGTAGCGGATGCTCCTCCCATCATCCATCTGACGGCGAGGGCGGCGCGAAGCAAAGGAGCATCAGTTTGAGACGGAAACCATTCGATGTTTGGAGAGAAGGAGGAAACGGCGGTCAGGACTCACGGCCAGGGCGGTGGAGTAGGAGTTGAAGATGTTGATCCTGAACTCCTTCAGCGCCTTCTTGAAGACCACGTCCACCATGGTGTCGTTCTTCCCGTCTTCAGACTCCAGATCGGCGATCTGGAAGCAGGAATCAGAGACGATTCAGGTCATCGAGGGATGGAATGATGTTGCCTGGCGACGGCGGGACAAAGTTGCGCTCACCTTCTTCATGAGGAAGTCGTTCATGGTGCGGTAGTCGTGGGCCGACGTGAGGATGTGCAGCGCGTCGTTCTGCCACTGGGGGGCGGCCTCCAGCGTGATGCTGCTGATCTTCACGCTGCGCCGCCGACGCATCTTCGGAGACGGCTCCTTGTTCTCCTGCGAGGACGACGCCTCCAGATCGGGGCTGTGAGGAGGGGTGGGGCCGTCTGCGGAGGGGGCGGGACCGAGGGGCGGGGCCAGGGTCGAGGATGAAGGGGAAGGTGGGTCGATTTAGTTTAGGTCATGTTTTAGAGTTTTGTGAACAAACAGTGACCAGAGGTGTGTGTGTGTGTGTGTGTGTGTGTGTGTGTGTGTGTGTGTGTGTGTGTGTGTGTGTGTGTGTTCACCATGCGTGTCTCCAGCTTCGTTCTGCTTCTCTCTCGACACTTTCTTCTCGTTGTGTTTGGTTTTGCTCCAGAATCTCATCTTCCCTCTCATCCTGCTGAAAACACACACAGACAAAAAACAAGCAGTGAAACCTTCCACACACATCTCGACTCGACTGTTTTCAGTTATTAGACCGGTCCAGGACGCCCGACGCGTTCGTGTCTGTCAGGAGGAGCGTGGAGGGATACCTCCCATCCTGGCTGGAGGTCTTCCTGAGGACCTCCACCTTGCCCAGGTCTCCTGAAGACATGGTCTTGTGGATCTTCTTCTGATCTTTGTGGGACGGCTGGAGGGGGGAGAAAAGAAGATCTGATCAGGTTTGAATCCAGGATGGAAACACCTCCCTGCAGGTAAAGTCTTCATTTGTCCCGCTGACACTGAACGCAGCGCCGCCGCCGGAGGTCATGCTGCACAGATCCTGTTAGGACGTGATGATGTTAGTGAGAAGCTGTTCGGCTCGGGGGGTTCGAACGGGGCGTGGCATGCAGAGGCAGCGGGCGGCGCCAGGCTCCGCCTCCAGTCAGTCGCCACGGCGGAAATGTTTGTCGTCAAACGAGAAACTGATGCATCGGATTTTTAACCTTGGATTTTTCCTTCAAGGCAATCCACACAGGAAAAAAAAAAAAATCAATAAAAAAATTCAGATTCCGATCGGAAGGAAAAACTGATTATTGATGAACCAATAAAAATTAATTTTCATTAATTTTTCACATCTTACGGTAAAATTTCTTGCGTGTTTGAAGGAAAAAATCCGAGCTTAAACTCCAGGACGTAGACGTATCCCGTGACAACGACGGGTTTCAAACCAACAGCCATCAGAGCGGCGTGCAAGTTCAGAGGTCAAACAGTCCGACAGTAGTGCAATCAGAGTGGAGTTAGCAGTTTTGAAAGGCTCCGCCCCCATGGGGAATGGGCGGCGGCCTGAGCGGACAGGAAGCGGCCGACCAGTCTGACGTCCAGGGGTGTTACCATCTCAGAGTCGCTGTGGCAGTCGGCCTCTGGGTGGGCGCGCGTGGGAGTCAGGGAGGGGGGCAGCGTGTGGGAGTGGGCGGGGACGTAGTATTCGTCGTCGTCGTCTGATTGGGTGGCGCCTTCAGAGTTACAGCGGGTCAGGAAGTCAGAGCGCGTCCGGGACATTCGGGCTTTCTTTTTGGGGCCGGGTCGGCCCACCTGGTGTCCGGTGCAACCAGAGGAAGATGAGGTCAGGCACTGGAGAGTGTGTGTGTGTGTGTGTGTGTGTGTGTGTGTGTGTGTGTGTGTGTGTGTGTGTGTGTGTGTGTGTGTGTGTGTGTGTGTGTGTGTGTGTGTGTGTAGCCGGTAGGTTCCTACCTCTCTGTTTCTGGAGCCGTCTCTGTACATGGACAGAGATCGTTCCTGGTTCACCAAATCTTTATCCGACCTGCGACAAAACAACAGAGTTCATTTTACCTCCAGAAAGCAGTGCATTATGGGATGCGCTTCAAGAAAAATGTGTGCATCCCAACATGACGTTTATGCATCCCAAAAGAAATAACAGAATATACGGTAGAAGCGTACGCAAAGATTGAGTTTAGCCAATAGTAACATAAAAACTAAAAAAAACGGGTTTTTTAAAAATGTTTTTATTAATAACTGTTTAAGTAAAGAGAGTAATATTTTATTAATAATAATAATAATAATAATAATTATATCATAATTAATATAATACATATAATATTAATTAATAATAAACAATTATATAATAATATATCATTAATACTTTAATAATAATAATAATTAAATAATAATAATTAAACATAGTTGTATTATGTTTATCATAAATAAGTGTTAATTTTATCCAAGTTTAAAGCCTGATAGTCGTTAAAAAAAAATTTTCTTTCACTTTTGCTTTTCACTCAATAGTTTTCTTTGCCTTTAATTCCAGATGTTGGAATTTTTGCTGGTTTTCGCTTCTTCTGCATCTTTACCTGCAAAATCTAAAGTAAATCTGTCTCTTTGTCTTCATTAACTTTTGATCTCACACGTAATCTAAACATAATGGAGATTTCTGGGTTCAAAATTTAAGTGGAGATGTTGCCAGGTCCTGTTTCACCTACTTGGAGAAGGGCAGCTTCCTCCTGGGGGGGGCGAACACGGCGCTGGACGGTTTCTCCATCATGTTCACCACCACCGTCTGGGCCGAGCTCTTCCTCGCAGCTCTCTGAGGTTTGGCGTCCGACGTACGGCCGGGAACTTCCTGCGAGGTGGTCGCGCTCTCCTCCCGCTGGTCGTCACGATGATCCGGAACGCCGTCCTTGGGCTCCAGGACGATCTGGATGTCCACCCCGGAGGTGCAAACTCCAGCCGGGTCCGGACTCAGTCTGTCGCCGTCGTCCTCCGCCTTGGGTGCGACTTCCAAACCCGTGACGGGGTCGGTCGTAGCTTCCGTCTCCGGAGCTCCATCCAGGGCGGGGGCTGCCAGCAGCTCCGCCTCCTCCACAGGACTCTCCTTCTGCATGCTGATGAGGACCACCACGGGCCTCCTGGACGTGGACTCCCGCCTCTCTTTGAGAGGTTTGCTGGGACTTTTGAATTTCGGTTTGTGAAGCGGACTCTGGTCGGAGGCGATGTAGAACGTGGCCCTTTGGTCCTCGTCTTTCTTCGGCTCCGTCGCCGGTTTCTCGTTGTGGTTGGAGTCTCTCAGCGCCTGGACCTCCACCGCTGGACCTCCAGAACCTTCGGTTTCCACGTCTTCTACGCTCAGCAGCTCAAAACTCCCGTGACTCTCCGGGGAGCCGCTGCCATCCGGGGCCGAGTCGGGCCCCCCGGCGCCGGTGGTCCGGACCTTCAGGAGGTCCAGGCTGAACTGAGCCTGCTCCAGCTCCCTCATCCGCCGGCTCTCCCGTTTGGACCGGTTCTTCAGGCTCGTCTCGTCCGTGATCCGACTCCGCTCCTCTCTTTCTCCCGCGTCGGCCGGAACGGGTTCACAGGGGTCAGGAAGTTCTCCAGAGACGTCCTGGAGGTGGACTTCCTGTCCGGACGGGGGGCGGTCCTCCAGAGGACCCGGTGGAGCGCTGGAGCGCCGGAGTTCTTCCTGCAGCTTCTTCATTTCGCTGAACCTGACGGCATCAACAGGAAGTGAAAAGCGACATTAACGTTTGTGTCCACACACACACACACACACACACACACACACACACACACACACACACACACACACACACACACACACACACACACACACACACACACACACACACACACACACACCCATACACACACTTGTGCTCACCTGAGTCGAGCCAGGTAACCCCTCCCCATCGCCTGGAGCCACGTGGCGCTCCGGTACGCCTGATGGTAGCGCCTCCTCTCCCTGAAGCTCCTCCACGCCGTCTGAACCGTGACCGCCGCCGCCGAACGTTTGTTGCCACGGAAACACCTCCAGCTCCTCTGGATGATGGCGGCGGCGTCCTGCCGCTGCAGGAACCTCCTGCGCTCGATGTAGCCCCTCCAGGCCGCCTGCAGACACACCGCCGCCGCCTCGGCAGCGGTGTCGTGGGCGGACTCTTTGAGGAGGCAGCGGCGCCACCATCGCTGGAGAAGGAAACACCGGAAGGTTTTAATTCCCACAATCCAACACTCTTAAGCCATCCTCTCCTCTCTGCTTCCTGTTTCCTCTCACCTGGACGACGCCGGCGGCTAGCCTCATGCTAACAAAGTGCTTCCTCTCCAGGACGGCGCGGAAGCGGCGCTGCAGCGTCACGATTCGCCGCAGGACTTCCTGGTGGAGGAGGGTCTGGAGACGCTGACGCTCCGCCTCCCGCAGGAACACCATCGTGTTCCCGACTTGATACCCGGCGGGCGGCAGGTGGATCCGCCGGAAGAACTCCCTGATGCCTGACTTGGTTGGACTCGTGCTCGGAGGCAGCAGGACGTAGAAATGGCGCACAAAGTCCTGCAACGTGTATGATTGGTCGATAAACCCGTCGTCATTGGCAACAAAAAAAACGAAAACAACAAAAAATAAACCCATTCAAGTTCTTCAGATTAGCACTTCCTGCGTCGGAGGATTACCTGGAAGGTGTACTTGATGCTGTAGCCTGATTGTCGGATGCGGACGGTTTCCAGCATGCCCGTGTATCTCAGCTGTCGGAGGACCAGGCCGTCATGGAAACGCAGCGGAAGCTGAGGAAGGAAACGGCGAGGGGTTAACTCAACGAACTCTGAAACGCGTCGCCGGCAGACGTGAACCAGATCCGGTACCTTCTCTGCGTTGGAGCGGATGCATTTCACAAAGTAGGGCTCTGATTGGTCGAGTGTCTCCATCAGCTTATTGAGGGAAGCCTGCAACCACACACACACACACACACACACACACACACACACACACACACACACACACACACACAGCAACGCCATCACGTCCTCAAACGTGTAACACACAACTCCTGTGGGGTCAAACGTCAACGGGAATCGTTGTTGTAGTCCCCGTGTCGCCCAGCGGAGGGCGGCGGCGCCACCCACCTGGAACTGAGCGCTGATGCTGGGCGGTTTCTTCTTCTTGTGCAGGTGCAGCAGGGACTTGGTGATGCGGTCGTGCAGCGTGACGCTGCTCAGGTGACGCAGAGACTTGACGTCCAGCAGGTGCTGCAAACACAAACCCCCCCCAACGTTTGAACCCATGACCCAGAAAAAGACCCCAAAACGCCCCCCCCCAGGGTCAGCTTACCTTAGGCAGGGTCGGCTTGCTTTTACAGGTTTTGTTCCTCCTGTGAAGGATGTGAAGGAAAAGAAACATTTACATATGTTTTAAAAGTGACTCATGGACACGGAATTTAAATATAAACTGAGATTATATAAAGATTTGTTTGAGTAGTTTGACTAAACAACAACCCAAACTCTATCACTCTTGATTAGGATCCAAACTGAATCAATAATCAGTCTTGATCTTGTTGTGTGTAGATATTAAAAAACTACCCTTCCCATAATGCCTTGTGTTTAGGCGGGGGCTGTATAATGTTAGCGCTCCCCTATTCCGCGCTCTTCAGGTAATGATGGAGATGCAGATTGTCATTGTTCGTAATTTCGAGTCCACAGCGAGCAGTCTGAAAACAATTCGGCAAACAGCGCTTAGAAGCGACAGCGTGAGCAGCTACAACAGGGCGGAGGGAAAGGGCGGAGTCAACCAGTGCTACCGTTGCCGTAGAGAAGGACGTTCGCCTGCCAACTGCAAATACAAAGATCTCCAGTGCAGAGCGTGCAACAAGAAAGGACATCTGGAGCGAGCATGCAGAACGAAGGACAGCGGTGGTCAGCGAGGAGCGCCCCCAGCCGAGCGAGACTCCCTCTACGTCGTGAGAGAGCCACCGGACAAGGGGACAGGTGCTGTGCGGAGTCAAAGGTCAGCAGAGCCGATTGTACTTATGGGGCAAATCAAAGTTAAAGTGCAGTGTGGTGACACTGCTAGTGGCAAAAGGAAGTGGTCCAACACCCATGGGCAGAAATTGGATTCAACACCTGCGTTTAGACTGGTCTAGAGTGAATCACTTACCAGTTACTGATCCGCTATCAGAGATGTATGAGAAATACTCTCCTGTGGTCAATGCAGGTCGTGGGGTCATTTCAGGTGTACAAGCAAAACTTAAGAGTGATGGAAAATGCCAATCCAAAATTCTGCAAGGCTAGATCAGTGCCTTATGCACTGAGGGCCGCGGTGGATCAACAGTTAGCCAAACTGCAGGAAATGGGAGTTCGCACGCCAGCGGAGTATAGTGAATGGGCAACTCCAATTGTGTGCATTCCAAAAACAAATGGTGAAGTCAGAATTTGTGGTGACTACAAGGTAACCGTAAATCCGTGGTTAGAGGTAGACAAATACCCTCTTCCTAAAACACAGGATCTGTTAGCCAAATTAGCAGGGGGGAAAATATTTCACAAAGCTAGATCTTACCCAAGTTTACCAGCAGGTGGAGCTAGATGACAAATCCAAACAATACTTGACCATCAATACACCAAAGGGGCTTTACCAAATGAATAGGTTACCCTATGGTATAGCTAGTTCTTGGTATAGCCAAGTGTAACCTACTTGGGGCACAAAATTGACAGTGAGGGGTTACACCCTGTACCCGAGAAAGTCGAAGCAATAGTCAACGCTTCAGTTCCTAAAAATGTCACAGAGCTTAGGGCATTTGTAGCCTTATTGACTTACTATGGAAAGTTTCTTGAGAATCTCTCAACCATGATCAAACCAATGACCGTGTTGCTATTGAAGGACAGTCAGTGGAACTGGTCCACCCGATGTCAAGCAGCGTTTGAGAAGACAAAACCACAGTGGGCATCGTCTAGTGTTCTCACACACTTCGATCCACAATTGCCAATCTTACTGGCTTGTGATGCTAGCGCCTATGGGTTAGGAGCTGTGATATCACGCAGAATGACAGACGGTAGTGAGCGACCAATAGCATACGCCTCACGTACCTGGAGTAAAACTGAAATTAACTACTCACACATTGAGAAGGAAGCGTTAGGCATCATTTTTGGCGTACAAAAATTCAGGGATTATCTCTATGGCCGGAAATTTGGACCATAAGCCACTTGTAAAAATTTTGGGACCCAAGACAGGAGTACCAGCATTAGCTGCTGCGCGTCTACAGAGATGGGCTTTATTGCTGTCAGCTTATCAGTATGACATAGTCTACAATTAATAACAAGTACCACTGCTACAGCTACTGTTGAAGCTATGAGGAGTCTGTTTGCAGCTGATCCCCAAGTGGTTGTTTCAGATAATGGCCCCACAGTTCGTTTCAAAAGAGTTTGAAACATTTTTGGAAGCTAATGGAGTGAAACATATCAAGTCTGCCCCATACAATCCAGCTTCCAACGGATTAGTGGAGAGGTTGGTCCAAACGTTTTAGCAGTCACTGGATAAACAGAAAGATTCTGGGCGATCATTTCAACACTGCATAGATAGTTTTCTATTTAGTTACCGAAACACCCCATGTTCCTCTACAGAAAACACCTTCTCAGCTGGTCCTGAAGAGAAAGGTCAGAACCAGGTTGTCACAAGTGACACCAAAGTTTTTTGTACAAATGCAAGAAAAACAAGCAAAAGTGAAAAGCAATCAAACTCGTGTGAGAGCCTTACAGCCAAATCAAGCACTGCTGGTTAAAAATTTCCGGGGTGGAGAAGGAAAGAAATGGAAACATGGTGTAATTGAACAAGTGCTGGGTCCTCTTACTTATCTGGTTAAAATAGATGGACAAATGAGCAAAAAGCACATTGATCAACTGATTGCTAGTCAGATTTTGTGAATGAACCAGTCAGTACGCGACCACAGAGTCAGGCGAGCTCCTGAACGTTTAACTTATTGAAATGTAATGAGTTAATGAGGTTATCCTGTAAAGGATACAGATGATTTTTTTTTGTTATGGGTTAAGATGGACTGACCATTATTTGTAAGTGTAAGTAAACACGATGGGTTTGATTTAAAGAAAAAAGGATGAGGTTAAAGGTTTCCGGGGAGGAATGTTTGGATCTGCGCCGCCTTCTGATCGATTTATTTATTTGATCTACCGAAAGTTACGACGACTAAACCCCTAAAGACAAACGCATCAAAAACAAATTCCGGTTATTTGTTGTGATTGGCTCCTGCAGCTCTGACAGCCAATCAGCAGAGACTCACAGCAGGATGCCCTGAGCGCGCTCCAGGAGTTTGCTGCTCGTCGAGTTGAGGAAGATCCCATCTTCCTCCAGGGCGGGACTTCCTGTGGAGGTCAGACGGGACGACCTGGAGCTGCGACCGTTGCAGCCGACGCCGTAGCCGTCCCTGCAGGGATGGAGGGATGAGAGGAGGTTGAGATGGACGGAAAAAGAGAGGAGTGGACTCGCAGACGATTGGTCGACCGCACTCACCTGGCCTTCTCGTTCAGGGCGTTGGTACCTTGAAGATCGGACAGAGGCGTCCGCGGATTCTTCCTGGTGATACCTGGATGGAGGGAGGAGAGATTGAATCTGAACTTTTTAATTTCCGTAACGTTTGGAGACAACAGAGAAGAAAAGAAAAGGCGTAAATTTAAGAGTTAATCTTCGCCGGGATGGAGAATTCCCTCCGATGGGGCCTCTTCTTCCCACAACTAACATTCCCATTTATGTGCAACACCTGTATTTAGATTCTTTCCCCCATGAAAACACACACCTACATTTTGGATCCGTCTATAACCGTTAAAAACAGCTGCGGACCAGTCGCTGATTCTGTTTCTGCTTCCTGGATTCTCCCCACATTTATTCACCTGTCGTGTTTCCTGATGCGGATTTCATGCAAATGTCTCCGTTTTGACTTCAGGATATCCCAACGGGAATAAAAACCAGATTAAGAAAATCAGATCAACTCCATTTGTTCCAGGTCGCACAGAAAGAATCCAGAACTTCCCTTATTTCTGTTTTATTTATGATCTGGTTCTGAATGTTTTGTTTTAAATGAGTGGATTCTCTCCTCCATATCTCACGCTTGTGGAGATGCTTGCCTCGGTCACATGACTACCTTTTTTAAAGGGGCCGCTCCGGCCGCTAACACAGAATACATTACAGCTAAACTGAAACTCCCGAACTAGCAGAAGCAACAAGAAACAAACTAATAAAGTTGACACAAAATGGATTCACCTTTATTATTATAGTTAGAGTAAAACAGTTTTCATGATGGTTGTATCGTTTTATTTGGTTGGATTTAACCGCCACGCCTTAAAGGACGGTCCATGAAACTATTTTTTAACGTTAAACCGATCCGTGGAGATAAAAAGGTTGGAATCATTGGGCTAAACAAACTTATTTCATGTCTTATAAAGCGGCTGTGACGACTTTATCGCTGCCGGGGGAACCGAATTGGATCGCGTCCACCAGAAACACACAAAGACATCAAACTGTCTCCACGGGCTGAGACGCTCCAACCGAGACCAACCCGGTTTTTCTGGACTTCCTCCTAAAAGTCGGAGGAGTTCCCCTCTCGGGGGAATTCACCAAATAATCAATTACAGTCACCGTTAAAGCCGCAGTGATGTCATGTCACATGACACGCACGCGCACACGCCAGGAGCTACACACGTGTGATGAAGGAGCAACAGACCATCTGTGGGTGTCTTGGAACCCCCGGTGGTCCGTGTGGGACCGATTCACCCGACGGATCGCTGGGGAGTGTTTGGTTTGGATCCGACGCTTCCAGATGAGTCAGTCTGACCAAACCACCCCAGATGTTACGCGTTCCAGTCCCTCAATGCCGCCGTCGCCAAGGAAACCGACTCAAATCGATTTGGGTAAAATGTAACTGAATGTAATGTAACTAAATGTATCTACTTCTTAATGTAACTAATAAATGTAACTAAATGTAACTCAGTGTAATGTAACTAAATGTAACTACTCCTTAATGTAACTAATAAATGTAACTAAATGTAACTCAGTGTAATGTAACTAAATGTAACTACTCCTTAATGTAACTAATAAATGTAACTAAATGTAACTCAGTGTAATGTAACTAAATGTAACTACTCCTTAATGTAACTAATAAATGTAACTAAATGTAACTCAGTGTAATGTAACTAAATGTAACTACTCCTTAATGTAACTAATAAATGTAACTAAATGTAACTCAGTGTAATGTAACTAAATGTAACTACTCCTTAATGTTAAATAACTGAATTTCTGACTGATTCTAGTTCCAAACATTACAGTTAGACAGAAAAAACATGTTTGTTTGTTTCTCTGTTCTAACATAAATCCTTTTCATTTGTCAGGTTATTAAACCCACAGAACTCCATCAATCAAGGATCAAACTATCAATCAATAAAGAAAAATAACATCAGACACAAGTTAGGACGTTAACTTTGTTCACTAAGTTTAGTCAGAGTTAAGATGGTCTGAATTACTGAATTGTGGGAAATGGAGTTTTGGTCAAAGCACACTTTGACCTATTTATTTTTTGACACTCTCTTGCGGGCCACATAAATTGATGTGGAGGGCCACATTTGGCCCCTGGGGCCTTGAGTTTGACACATGTGGTTTAGAACATAAATTAACACTTTTTCCACGCCAGAAAATGTCAGTTTAAACCAAATAAAAGGAATTATTTTTGTGTTATTTTTACTTTATGTTCACAAGATTAATAAAAATTCTAATTCATGATAACTCTTTGAATAAATCAGAGTCTCATGCTTTCATGTGTTCAGCGTCTAATGAGGAGGAAGAATCGTGACTCTTCCTCCTCTCAGCGTTCACTTCAAAAGGGTGGTTTTCTTTTAAATTGATTGATTTGATTGATTGATTTGATTTTCTTACTGTATTTCTCATCTTTGCACCTCTGCAGGATCTCCAGGCTGCGCTGGTGAACCGGGTGATGAAGGAAACTGAAGCTGTCGACGGTTTTGACGACGGCGCAGGAAACGGCCGCGTCGTTCCCTAAAGCCGCAAGAAGGAGGAAGAGAAGAAGAGGACTGATGAAGGACGGCGACGCTCATTAGAGGGTTTATTTATGAGGAAGAGGAGGAGGATGAAGAGGAGGAGGTGGTGGTTTCGTTCCTTACCCGTCTTCTTATGGGGGTGTCGGCGGCCGGCCTCCCGGAACGCCACCAGGGCTCTGAAGTAGGCTCTCAGGACGGCCCAGCGGAAGGTCGCCACGGGGTCGATTCCCATCAGGCCGCAGATGAAGGCCTTCCTGCTGCTCTTGAGCAACGCGACGACGTCAGGGCGCATGTGGTCGGTGTTCTTCTCCCGGAAGTCCTGGAGGAGACGCAGGAGCATCCGACCGGTCATCGGTGAAAGCATCCTTCCATCCATCCATCATCCATCTGTCCATCCGTCCATCAAACAAACAAACACATCTTTCTATCCCAGCGCTGCAGACGGATGGAGTACCGCCTCCTCCCTCCTCCTCGTTACCGGGGCAACGTCAGACTCCTCGTTTCACACCGAATGACTCCCCGGCTCGTAGATGATTGGTTGACACAGGATCCCTCTCCACACACACACACACACACACACACACACACACACACACACACACACACACACACACACACACACACACACACACACACACACACACACACACACACACACACACACACACACACACACAAACTGTTCCAGATTTATGCCATACAGTTGAACAATACTTCGGCGCTGCAGCACATGTGCTTCTGATCAAAACGCAGCAGGGAAGCGAACGCAGAATTTGATTAGCCGAAAAGAAACAGAAAGAAATAGAAAGAAACAGGTCGACAGAACAACGAGGGAGGGGGGCCGGCTGCGGATCGGTTCCCTAAAGGTCGAGGATTTTAGGTTTTAAACACAGACAAAAAGGGTTTGGTTTATATTCCAGGACTGAAGCTCACTGCCAGATTCAGATCGTGAAACGGGACGACAGCTAAAGGATTCTCTGACGTTCCCTCATCCAAAAGGTTCTAAACAGACTTGAACCCATCATGAACACTCCTCATAATGCTTCATAAAGCATTCATAATGCTTCACAGCTGCACTCTTAATACGCAATGAACTTTATCTTTATTGAGACGCGTCTCATCCTGATTTATATTTATTATATCTTATGGATGCTTTTCACTGACGGGGCTTATAATGCATTATAACAACTTAAACACTCCCCACCAATCAAATGTCAGGACTCATATTATGTCAAAGCATACAGATATTAATAATTCAATCTATTCTGATCAAGCGGGCGCTGCATCTACCAAACTAAAGGTGTATAATCTAAAAACACACAAACGGAGCCCCGCCCAGCCAATCGGAGCGCCGCCTCACCTTGACCCCGTACTTGACCTTGCCGGCGTAGTGTCGGATGATGAAGGCGGGCTCCATGACGGCCGGGAACTCGATGTAGGTGTTTCCTTCATGCTGCCGCTTGAACTTGTCCAGCAGCGTCTGATTGGACGCCTGAGGGAAGCTGGGAGGGAACACAGCAGAGGACCGGTCAGACCAGGAAGTACCGGACGGATAAATGGATCTCATTGGTTCACATCCAGGAAATCCTGCGATCCTGCGACGCTCATCCAGAACATCGTTTACGTGTTTGGATGAATAAAATAAAATAAAATAAAATAGAAAATAAATAAATACATAAATAACAAAATACAAACAAAAAAATAAACAGAAAATAAAAAATTTGTGATGTTTCAGGCGTTAAGTTCCAACACCAGTCGCACGAATCCATCAATACTGATGCTGTTACTCTAGAAATGACCGCCCCCCCCCCCATTGTAACCCAATCCACCCCACCAGGGCCCCCCGAAGCCCCACTAACTGAATGATGAGCTCTTAGAGCGTCTTAGCTTTTTTTCTATGTCATCAGTTAGCATGAAGCCCCCCCCTTTAGAGACCCTGCCCCCCCCCTTTAGAGACCCCCTTTGACCCTAATTCAGTAAAGTGCCCCCCCATCCCCCCAACACACTCACAAACATGGTTTTACGGGTTTGTAAGCCATCGTGCCCTTCAACCTGGGACTTCCTCGCGCATTAGAGCTCCGCCCACTTCCTTGAAACCCCAACCAATCAGGCGACGGCATGTCCACACGGCCAGTTTCATGGGATTAGATGGAGGCAAGGACTGGTGGAGTCATTACCTCCCACTTTAAATCAAGGTGAGCATCAAGAGATGCCCCCCCCAGGCGACGCCCAGAAGAAACAAGACACGCCCCCCTGGCGACGCACAGAGAATACAACTCGACCTGATTGGGTGTATTCCAGGCGCGATTGCATCCAGATGAAGCCGCGGGGATAAGTGGTCGTGTGATGACAGCTAACATACATGGATACAGATGCTGCCGTGTTGTTGCCCCCCCGCCCCGCCCGCTGGGGGGGTTTGGGGGGGCAACTGCCTTTGATTTACGGAGGGTGAAGATGAGGAGCTGCCCTTCAGGGGGAGAGTTTCACAACGAGAGACAAATTCAAGCACGATGGTGGAGGAGGAAGGGGTTCTATCTGGAGCCATCAGGCCTTCATGGGGGGGTGGGGGGCCGGTTTAGGGTTGGGGGGGGGGTCAGAAAGTCAATTCAACAAGACAAATAAATTTCTCTTTGCATTCTGATGGGATAAGAATGTAAATGACGACCAGATGTGGAGAACGACGCCTCACAGCGACCACAAGTCACCGGAGACGACTCGTCGTTCCATTCGTCGGACAACTCGTCGGACGACTTGTCGGATGACTCGTCGGACCACGTTTACGTACTTGCACTCCTCGTCCAGCAGGTGGAACAGCGCCGTCGGCTTCTTGCTGATCAGGTTGATGCAGCCGCTGTTGTCGCTGTAGTCGATGTTGTGCCACGTGATGCCCTCCGCCCGGTACTCCTCCTGGGGAGGAAGAGGGGAGGTAGAGGGGAGGAAGAGGGGAGGAAGAGGAAGAGGGGAGGAAGAGGGGAGGAAGAGGAAGAGGGGAGGAAGAGAGGAGCGATCAGGAACCGTGGAAATGATAAAGATGCATGATCCGACCATCGGATTGATTCCAAAATCAAAGAGGTACGAGCCGCTGCGTGTGATTGGATGAGAAAAATGACCTTTAGTCCAAATATGGACACACACACACACACACACACACACACACACACACACACACACACACACACACACACACACACACACACACACTCGGAGAAAAAAAAAGCAAATTAAAGAACTGAAAAATTAAATTAAATTAATTATGGAATTTAAAAAATGAATCTAAGAATTTAAACATTGAATTAAAGAATTTAAAAAGTGAATTATAAAATTAAAAACAGTGAACTAAAGAACAATTAAAGAATAATTTAAGGAAAAAAACAAATATTTCCACACAGGATTTCCTTCATGTTAATATTCGTATTTTTCTGCTTCAGCTAAACAAAGAGTTGCTTCAGAGCCTCGAGGAAACGGGAGGAAGGGAAACTCCACGGGTGGAACATCAAACACCGGAATTCTATTATGGGATTACTTTGGAATTTCTGGTAAATTATTGATAATCTCACAACAACAATAATCCCTAAACCGTTTCTGTCTCGTCCAGGTGACAGTTTCAGGTTTAATTCAGTGCTGCAGGCAAGGTGTGAAGTGGGTGGGGCAAAGGGCGGGGCGTAAATAACAGATCTGCCCCCCCAGGAAACTAATGGGACGTGCCTGAGATGCCCGGAGGCTCAGCTGTTGTCCTGTAAAATAAAGTGGAGAGGGGCAGTTAGGGGGGCAGTTTTGCAAGGGGGGTATTAGAGGGGTTTCATGATTAAAGGATAATAAACGTGAACTCTGCTGAAACAATATTCGGTCCCGTCCCGGGGGGGCTGACGCCCCGACACTTACTGGACGGAACAGAACAGAGACAGGAAACAGAATCTGACGCCGATGACATCATCGCATCATGACATCATTTAAAGGGACAGTTCACCCGAAAATATGAAGGGCAAAATTTAATGTCCACACAGATCCACAGTAAATCTTTTAACGTCTGCTTTGAATTGTTCAAATGTTTTTTTCTATTTATGTTGAATATGAAATAAACATAATAAAATCCCATTCAATCTCCTCAGAAGCGTTCCCTTTGGGAAATATAAGCAATATAAGCAAATCTGCAATTTCCTCCAGGATTAATAAAGTATATATCTATCTATCTATCTAAAAAGAAATGAAGGAGGAAAAAGGATAAATAAAGTCAGATCTAAAGTTGAATTTAAAAAACTGAACCAAAACTGAAACAAACACTTCACCCTGAGAATTACTGTAAACAAATATTTTGAATGTATTTTGGAATTCTGCACTTCTGCATATCTGAATTTCATTGTTTCGTTGTTCATTTTAATTTATTTTTTAACGATTAATCGACCCTTTTTGAGTGAATTGCTTTTTTAAAAGCCCAGTTTTCACATCCACTGATGTTTCTGTATGTGGATTATTAAAATTAATACCCGTGCTAACTGCTAATGCTAACCACCGGCTCCAATAGTGGGAAATGTGAAATGTAAGCCCTGCAGCCCTGAACTGTCACTTTAATATTCATGGAACACAACCTGTTAGTGCATGTAGCATGTGTGTGTGTGTGTGTGTGTGTGTGTGTGTGTGTGTGTGTGTGTGTGTGTGGCCCGGGGTCTAACTGTCAGGAGCAGATAACAGAACCATTAGTGCCTCTGCGGTCTGTGATCTTCATTCAGCTGGAGTGCATGTTGCTGCACTCGTTTATTGAAATACTGCTCTTTTTTCAAGCGTCTCCCCTCGTTTAGCCTTCAGCGATAGGCCCCGCCCGCTCAGCTGCCACAGCCAATCGAGGCTCGGCGTGAGGAAGACAAAAGCCGACAGACGGCGGCTGATCCACGCTCATTATCTCGCCAGAAACGTCTCTCTCTCTCATTCCTCTGATGTCTGTCATGGAAATAATAATGCCTGCTGGGCGGGGCAGGGGGCGGGGCTTGATTTTATCAGAATAACATCAAACGGAATAGAGACATTCACCAGTTCACCAGTTTTAGTTGAGAATTAGAAATACTTTTAAAAAATGACTGACCCTAAAAAAAAAGAAGAGTTCAAACAGCAAAAAAATATAACTTTTAATAAATGATTTGTTGGGATTATTAATAAATGAGTCATGTCAGGTGTAAAGCTCCGGAAATGGAACAGAAATGATTCAACTCACTGTTGGAATAAAACTAAAAACAAACTAATAACAAAAAAAATAAAAATAATAATAAATAAAAATATTTAATCAAAAATAAATATATAAATAAATAATCTTAATAAATCCATAATAAAAAATAAAATATTAATAATGGTTTTGGTTTTATTTTATGTTAATAAAATAAAAACAAAAATTAACTAATAACAACTAACGTCCTGTCACTTCCTTTTAGCTCAGTGCTAACAGGAAGTGATGGGATGCTATCTCAGTGCTAACAGGAAGTGAGGTAATGCTCACCTGCTCCAGCTTGAAGATGTGTTTGTTAAAGTAGTGCTGCAGACGCTCGTTGGCGAAGTTGATGCAGAACTGCTCGAAGCTGTTGTTCTCGTAATCCTCGAACCCGAAGATGTCCAGAACGCCGATGGACAGGATCTGTGTGGGGGGGTTAGAGGAGACGGGTGGGGGGGGGGAAACGTAACATAAATAAAGTTTATTTATTTGATTTGGAGGATAATCTAATTTTCAATTCTTTAATTCTGGCATCAAACAGGAGGAACAACAAATGGGACAGGAAATGCAACCTCACAGACCCCCCCCCCCCACTGCCGATGGCACAGAGGGGAGGGGTCAAACAAACATGATGATGTCACTGCCAAAGGAAGCACACACACACACACACTGGGATGGGCAAGGGCCACAGGGGGGTAAACTGAGCTGAAGGGAGTGTGATGCCATCTGCCCACACACACACACACACACACACACACACACACACACACACACACACACACACACACACACACACACACACACACACACACACACACACACACACACACACACACACACACACACACACACACACACACACACACACACACACACAGATGCTCCCACAGGGTCTGATTTGCCAGCTGCCACTCCAAAACACACACAGGGAAATTTTCCCGTCTCACCACTCCCTGCCTTCAGGAGCGTCGAACCAGAAAGCAGGAAATTAAGTTAAGACAGACAGACAGACAGACAGACAGACAGACAGATGACAGACAGACAGATGACAGACAGACAGACAGACAGACAGCTGGCTAAAGGCTCCTGTATCGATCATCAATCCTGAAAATAACATTTAAAAATTAAAAAGATTTTAGGTTTGGGCTCGACGTCTTCTGCAGGACGGGATGACGCTCTTTTGTCCCACGTTCTTGAACGTAGCTGGATATGGACCACATGTTTTACTGGGTCCCCCCCCCCCACCCTCCTTCATTTCAGTCTTATCTAAAATCAAACCACAATTTTTTGCAAGATGAAGAAAAACATTTAAATGTTGGATTTAGAATCCGTGCATGAGAAATAAAAGATAATAGAGAAACGTTTTTAAATCTTTGAAGGAGGCGTTCAGGGACCACACGAAAACAAATCTGAGTAGCTGAATTTAGACTATTCAGAATAAAAATTTTAAAAAGACACGTCAGACGTGACGACGCTGAACGGACGGCCGACGCCCTCTCACCTTGGAGTCGTCCTCCAGGTCCTTGTTGTTTAGCAGCGCGTGATTGGTCCTGAACACGATCCAATCAAACAGCGCGCTGTACAGCGACTTGGCCATGGAGTCCCTCACCGTCCCCGCCTACACACACACACACAGAACATGTCAGGACTTCCTGATTAAAGCCATATGGATTCCATCATGTGGAATGGGGGGGGGGGGGGGACGCTCTTTAAGACTCGCTGCTTTCCCTTCCCAGAGGTCGCCGCGCTTCTTTACGCCGGGGGTCACGCCGCAGCAGTTTCAAAATCCTGACCCGGTGTGGAAATGAGGGTTTCGTCACACGTGTGGAGAACGCCTGTGGATTCAAACACGCTCGTCTCCCAGGACGCACCAGTTCCACGACAGTTCCTTCACCATGGATCCTTAAACGTCTGGTATAATCTGGATTAAAAACATCAGGACCTCTGAGCGCGAGGGTTTCGTTTCGATTCAAGCATCTCTACGTACAGATCTGGACATCATTGAAGGATCTCTGGCAGCACGAGATGTTCTGATTGGACGAGGACAAAATAAAGCTGCTTCCTCTAAGGGTCCACAACTTTATGCCAAGAACCAGACGACCCTGTTCATGATAATCCCATCACTGCATATTTAATTCAGCCCATACTGGAAGCAAAAAACTGAGGGAATGGAACGTTTTTTTATCTAAACGGATCGATGCTGATTCCTCACGTGGTTCCAGTTCCGGTTTTCAAAAAGTGACGGCGCCAGGTCTTGTAGACAATCCGAGGCCCTGGTTAGATAATCTGGTAAATCAGCAAATTATTTTTATAAGAATTAAAAACAGAAATAATCCCCTGAACACACGATGAAGCGGAAACCTGGTCCCCACTCTTGCATTATTTATTGCTTATATTTTTAGCCGGCGGCGCCGTGATGTCATCGCCATCAGGACGTTATGTAAGGTGGAGATGAATAATAAAACATATGAAAGAGACTGAGACGCTTCAGCGGCAGATGAGACGCCAGCATTTGACATGCTAACAGAGCTAGCGCCGTCTCTGAGTTAGCCGTGTAATTTAATTATTCATCACAATGGGACCAGTGAAGAAGAAGAGGGAGGAAACACGGCTGGGGGCAAACGGGTAGAAAAAGTTTCACCGCAGGGTCGCTCAAGAAAGAGAGAATTATGAGCAGAATTTTGTCTGAAATTTTCTTTGCGGGGTGTAACGGTTCTGGGGGTCACACCAGAGGAACTCTGTTAGCGTCGTAGCTGCAGGACGCTAACGATGCTTTTGCAGCATCAAACATGTCAGTCAGACGACACGTTATGTTGGCACGCATGTGTCAAATTTGCACGTACGTATCACTTCCTGTTTCTCCAGGGCAGATCTGAAAACGTCGGAATCAGTCACGCGCACCGGTGCTAACGCTAATTCACACGAGATAATATATTAGCCTCAGCTAATATGTAGCTTTGGCAGGGAAAACACATCTTAGTGAACTTAAATTTTCAGTGAAATATGTTATTATTTCATAAATTTTGGGGTAAAAAAAAAAGCTGTGATTTTTATTTATTTATTTGATTTATTTTGATTTTTATCTATTTTGATTTTTTATTTTTATATTTTATTTTTCGCAGGGAAGCTAATAATTTAGCTCTACCAGATTTCTCCAGTCACAGAAGAAACCGATGCTTTTCTGGGCCTCTTGAACACAACAAGCTGGTTTAGAAACCTGGATCCATTCATCATTTTCTGAAACCTGCTGACGGAAAACGATCACGCTGGTGGAAAAACAGAACCAACCAGCAAAATTAGGAGAACAGGAAGTTAGCATCTACTTCCTGTCCTGTTATTTCTCACATTTCCAAAAACATGCGGTGGCTTTTTAGGTGGAGTAGCGATGGTAAAATTACCCTTGGGTGTCAACATGAGTGTGAATGTTGTTTCTCCACGCGTGACGGACTGGTTGTCTCGACCATCACGTCTGGGGCGGTGCTCCAATCCCGCTACGAGTGTTTAAAGGATAAGAAAATGGATGAATTGATGTAGAAAGCTGGAATCGAAAGCGAAGGCTGGACTGCTGCTTTCAGCTGAGGCACCGAGACTCTCCTCTGGTGTCCAAGACTCAAAGACGTTAAGAAACTCCAGATTCTGACCTCCTTACCGGTTGCCAAGAGCATTTTCCCTCCTTGAAAAGAGAATTACTTTCATTACCCTGGAACCAAAACCAAGCGATTCATTCCACCTGACTCATCCAGAGACGATCCAACCAATCGTCTGCAGCGGACTGAGGTTATACAGGACAGACATCTTGCAAAAAAATCACCCTGTCTAAAGAGAGAGAGAGGACGGGGGGGATGTCTAAGAAGAAGAATTTTCTGAGAAGAACAAGCAAAATTGGCAAAAAAAAAAAAAAAAATTCCTTTCTGAATTCCATCAAATCAGGGCGGGGCTTCGCAACCAGAGGTGGATGTGGTTTACATCTAAAAGATCTGGTGGAGAGGACGAACTTCCTGCTCTCCACATCGTTTCATATCGGCGTCTTGAAGCAACGTTGACAAAGATTCGTGGATCCAGGTTTCTGAACTAGCTTGTTGTGTTCAAGAGGCTCAGAAAACCATCGTCAACGTTGGCCGACTGGTTCTGAGACTCTTCTCTTGGGGCTTCCAGTTAAATCATTCTAGAACATTTTTTGGGAGGGGCTGAACTTCCATCCCACCACGTGGAGCTCCGGTTGAGCGTTCATGGCGTCCTGGAAGAAGCTCCTCGGTGTTTGTCTGAGGAACATCTGATGTGTCTGAAACATGTGACCCAAGAAGAACGAGACGGAACGAGAGGCGTTTGGCTTCTACTCCAATGGAGGGTGCACATTCCTGAGACCAGACCACATGATTGGAGAGATGGGGGGGTGTGGGGGGGTGGGGCGTGAACAACCATTGTCGGGCTGAACTATCCTGTAGATCAGAATGGGGCGTGGAACCGGAGCTTGGAGAAAAGCCCAAATTCAGGTTCTGAGATGGAGCAAAGGATTCTGGGATGGAACGATGAAGAGACCCCGCCCCCCCAGCGGTAGACTGTCTGGGTCAGGTCAGGGATCCAGGAGGTGCATTCCAGTCCAGACTGCTGCCTGAACGGGGGTTAAGTCGCGCCGCTCCCAGACTCGACAGGAAACAGGAAGTTGCAGAGGAAGAGACCCCCATCAAAAGAGCCTTAGAGAGAGGCGGGGTGGGGGCAGGGGAAGCACCCCCCCCCCCCAAACGCAAACTGAAGGGACTTTTTATTTGCTCTCAGCGTTTGTTTGCCTGTCGGACAGGAAGTCGTCTGCTAGCGTTCGGGTTCGCTGCGTCACCTCGGCCAGTTTGTAGGGAACGATGAGCCGCTCCCCCACCGTCATCGTCTTCCTGGTGGTCAGCGCCTCCAGCAGCATCTCCTCTTTGACCTGGGGGGGGGGGGGTAGATGGGAGGGGGTAAAATCAGACGTGAACTTTTGCCATCTTTTCCTTAGCATTAGCATATTAGCACATAAAATCCTATACCACATGGGTAGCGCTACGCTACGCGTCCTCACACGTAGGTTCACAGAGATGCTAATCTTGGCCCCCAGATGAGTGTTTGATGGCGGGGGGGGGAGGAGGGGGGCACACCGTTAGCAGCAGATATCACTGCTCACATCTCCTCCATCCACAGGGATTAAGGGATTGGGATGAACAGCTGCTGCTCAGCCCGTGTGTGTGTGTGTGTGTGTGTGTGTGTGTGTGTGTGTGTGTGTGTGTGTGTGTGTGGATAAGTGACGGTGCATCTATGTGTGACTTCATGATGCCTTCAAAAGGCGTGTTCATGTCAGCGTTAACGGCATTAAGGGTGTCGTCACGCCGGCTTTGGGTGTGTGTGTGTGTGTGTGTGTGCGTGTGTGTGCGTGTGTGTGTGTGTGTGCGTGTTGGGGGGTTAATCAGACCTCATTTTCACACTGTCTGATAATCTCTTCAGTATGAGCAAAGCCTATTGTGCATGTTGGCGACTGGTCTTTAGCTGCTATTAGCGTCCTTAAAATAACCTTTTTAGTCTCTCATGTCTGAAACAGATGTTTTATTTTTTTATATATAAATTTTTACATATATATGTCATTGAAATTTTTATATAGAACAAAGTTTAGACAAAAAACCCCCCCGGCCAAGGGGCTGCGGTGGGTTCGCGTCCCACGGTGAGGGGATCCGGTCTGTCGGCCGTCCATCAGCTGCTCTGACCTCCACTTCCTCTTCCACTTCCACAGGAAACAGGAAGTCCACGCTTGCTTCATTCCTATTCATTCATCAATCCACACTGGGGACCCAGAATCCCCTCCTTCTTCATCACATGACTCCCAGAGAGTCTTCATTAGCACGAAGCTAGCGCCAAGTTCATTACCTGCAGGACTGACGCCGCGTGTTTTTAGCATGTTTAGCATCTGCTCGCAGGACAAATGTGATGAATTTAACCACCTTTTAACGCTTCTGGTCCATAACGTTCCTCCATTGTTTGGCGCCTCAAACGCACCGGAATGCTAATGAACCAAAGGGTTAACGCGCCTCAAAAATGCTGCGTTGTTGCAACTCTTGAGCCAATTTCTGGTTTTCCTTTCTCTCTCTTTGCTGGAGGAATGTTTTCGTGCGTCTCCGGGGACAACCAGCCGCCGTCTCTGCACCGACCAGCAGTCATCCAAATAAACTCCAACTTAAAACCGTAACCCGGAGCATGTGGCCAACATGTGGGCCGGCTCGCGTCAGCGCTCCCCAACGCGAGCAGGCAGGGATGCTGAGGGGGGGACCCTGGCAGGCCTGTCCGTCGCCATGACAACCCTGATGGGATGTTGACAGGAGTCTCCGACACACGTCCCACATTGTTGTGTCGGCAACTCGGCGAATATCTGGCTAAGTGTTGACGTTGCTATCGGGGGACTGGGAAGCATCAGTCCCCTAGCAAAATCAGCATGGTGTATGTGTGTGTGTGTGTGTGTGTGTGTGTGTGTGTGTGTGTGTGTGTGGTCTGCACACCGTCACACATGTGTGTATTCCATACAGCATGTTTTTCCACGTTGCTCTTTCACAGACAGAGACCGTAGCCCAAACTGATTCATGCGCCGGACAATAACGGGATGAAGTTCAGGAAGATGTTGAGGCGTCGATCAAAGCTTCCTGAAGAGGCGGCGTTCGCTTTAGCGTTCGTTTTCTCAGAAACTAGGTTGTAAAAATGTTAAAACATATTAAATGAGGCAGTAGAGGAGGAAGGAACCAGCAAGAAAATTCTGGAATAAGTCTCCAAAGTTGCGTCGTTATTTCGCCATAAATATTTTGTGGATTCAAACGCCCGACATTGACGCTGCAGAACGACCGGATTCTAATATTTGTGCGGACTGTTCCTTAAATCTCTCAGGTCACACAACAAGTGCTTGTTCTCAGCGGGAAAGCTAACTGACGCTACGCTAACGGACGCAGCCTGGAAACAAGCGTCGCTTTGTGGCGGCGGCGGCGTGAAGCACCTCTTCACATCGGTTGTCACCACAAGCTGCGAGTCCTCGTCTCTCTGAGAGGTTTTCTTGTCGAGCCCCCGATGGGAGCTCCGGCAACAGGAAGCAGAATCTCAGCGTGTTTCAGAAAAACAGACGGGGAAAAAGAAAATTGATTCGCTTAAATGGATGCTACTTGTTTTCTAAAGTTCACTGAGTCTGTGGGGTTTTAAGTATCTCCAGAGGGCATGTGATGGAATAACTTCTGGAGACAGAATGGCAAAGAAAGTATTTAGGGAGAATAAACAAGCCCTGCGGTAAAGCGCTGCTCCAATTCTCCTTTTTTATTATCCATCATAGTATTTGGACTATTTTATTTCAGCTTGAAGTCAGGAAGACAAAATGTTCTGGATTTTTTTTATTATCATATGTGATGTCCGATCTTTTTTAAATGAAAACTTCATAAAGTAGAACCTCAAGATACGAGCTGCTCGACATACGAGTTATTTGAGATACGAGTCGTGCTTCAGGACGCCACCGCTAGTTGGTGGATGGATACGACATCAGTGAGACCGGATCTCGTTCTTTACCACGTGTTGGCGGATGGATACGACATCAGTGAGACCGGATCTCGTTCTCGTTGGTGGAGTAAAGACGTAGCTCGTGTGTTCTTGTGACTTTTGCGTTTCTTTTCCTTCTTTATCGTTGTTTGTGTAACTTATATGTAATTACTTATACAGAGGTAAAAGTCTGCATGTCTATTGGTTGATAAAAATATTTTTTATACATATAATTTAGGGAGTTTGGGGCTTTTTTACAAGGTTGGAAAGGATTGAAATTATTTTATTGTAGATTAAAATGAGCTCATAAATATAATTCCCGGTCGGATTTGATCTTGACGCTTCGTTTTTAACCCAGCCAATCAGATGACTTCCTGACTTCTCACCTCCAGCAGCTCTGAGATGATGGGCAGGACCTCCAGGTTGCAGATGTCGATGGAGTCGTCTCTGTAGGTCTTCTTCTTGTAGCGGATGTTTCCCAGGTGGAGGATGGCCGACAGCAGCGAGAAGATCCTGAAGGAGAGGAGAAGCACCGGTCACGTGATTCAGACAGGAGGTGGGCGGTTCCTCCCGGAGTCGAACCCGTCTTACTGTTTGCGCGTGTTGGGCAGAAAGCCGACCATCTCCATGGCGAGCTGCAGACGCTCGAAGTCGTGCTTCAGATCCTCTCCTTCAACGGTGAAGCAGTCCTGCTGGTGTGAAGAGGAAGAACCAGAGAGAGGAAGAGGAGACGTCAGTGTGTGTGTGTGTGTGTGTGTGTGTGTGTGTGTGTGTGTGTGTGTGTGTGTGTGTGTGTGTGTGTAATATCAGCACATTACTGCACTAAATGGTCCCAAATGTTGGCTCAGGCTAACACAAATGCTAAGCTAACACCAGCAGAGGTGGGGAAAGACGCTGTTGTGTTACTGTGGGTTGTGTGTGTGTGTGTGTGTGTGTGTGTGTGTGTGTGTGTGTGTGTTCTCCGACCGGTCAGCAGCGAGCCTCAGGCTGTAATTAGCACATACCACAAAGTCCATCCAGAGAGAGAGAATACCCACAATGCACCCCGGGTCGCTTCGCCGGAGCTTCTCCGGTTGCAACAAAGGCTTCGCGAGCGACGGCGAAAACCCCAAGAAAAGACGCTTTTCAGATTGCTGAGTCGGCTCAACGTGATACGTGGAAGGAAGTTGAGAAAATAAAGAGATCAATTTTGGCCGGTGGGGAGAGAATAGTTTGGTCAAAACCGAGACCGTCGCTGTTATTAAAGAGAGACGGGATGATGGAGAAACAATCTGCTGCTCTCGCTTCAGCGAAGCTGAAGTTTCTACGCTGAACCCGGGTGAACACGGGTCCGGTCGAGGACTTTTCCTGTTACACGCCAACACGTGTTGGGTCGTGTTTGTGTTGTCACGCCGCCCGGTACACGTTCCAAAACTAGCATGCCACCGCGTCACGACGCATTCCACAGAACCAGAGAGACACCGAAACAGGCAACAAAATGCACACACACACACACACACACACACACACACACACACACACACACACACACACACACACACACACACACACTTATCACTATTCAGAGTCCTGAGCGTCTCTGTTTAAGTGCAACGTGACCCCGCCCCCACAGTGAAAGGTCAAAGGTTAAATAGACCCAAAGGGTTGGTCAGATGCTCAGACAGCTGTCACAGGCTGATCAGCCGTGTGTGTGTGTGTGTGTGTGTGTGTGTGTGTGTGTGTGTGTCTGAAGACGGTGACATCATCTCCTCAGACGGCGGGGTCACAGAGGTCGCCGACCGGCCCTTGAGGGAGACGCTGTGTCAGCAAACAGCGAGAGCGGGACTAAAAGGCGGCGCGGACGGACGGTGTGGCGTTCAAGGACGCGTCTGACATCAGGATTTATCGATACTTCAGTTGCTGAGATGACGACATTAAAAACAACCTCTGGTCTTTTGTTCAAGCAAAGCCAACGTAGCACAAAGCCTGCTGCTAGCAGCGCAAAGCTGGAGCTACATCTGCTAAGCATGCTAAGCTAGGTGAGCTAGGTGGAGATTACTCCGCATCTTTTTTTTTTTTTCAGTCATGCAGGAAGAGGATTTCAAAATAAGAGCCTGAAATGACTTTTAACTTGCTGAATAGAAGCCCAGGGTTTATGTGTGAGGGGGCGGAGTCAAAGGGGAAATACAGGAAGTTCCATCCATCCCACACACACACACACACACAAACACACACATACACACACACAAAGGACACTAACAGGGAAGATTCAGGATGTAAGAATAACTTATTGATCACTCATTATTTCTTCGCATAAATGAATGCTAGCTCTGTTCTCCTCCTTATATTGATTAGCAGTGTTATAATCCAATAATCCTCCACCTGATGATAATTTAATCTGCACACAAGCATGACCAACACTAACGTACCGGCAAAAAGGTGAAATCCTGAACCTTCCCTTTAAACATCTGGACCTCATCACCATCACAAAGCATCAAGCCAAACATCAGATTAAAGGGATTCCTTAATCAATAATCAATGGAAATACCTCCATTTAATAGGATTGATTTTAAAAACAACCAATCAATAATTTTTTTTAGCATCATTTTTAGCTCTTTAAATGACGGTATCCCTTTAAACGTTTCAGAGGCGGAGCTTTCTTTGGACGGCGTCGAGACGACGAGACCGAGGAGCGGCACGAGAACCAGGAGCGCCACGGCACACACACACACACACACGCACACACACACACACACACACACACACACACACACACACGATACTGACCAGGTCGGTCTCATAGTAACTGTCCCAGTGGAGTTTGTGTGATTTCTTTGTCATCTGGAATCAAGGCAGAGTGAGTGAGGAAGGAGAACACACACAGTGGCACACACACACACACACACACACACACACACACACTGAAGAGAGAACAGGTCACACGGGGTTAATTCAGGATGAACACAACAGGAAGTAACTCCAGCGGTCTGATATAATCCACGTCTGACCAGCAGCGGCGTCCACATCGTTTTCATATCCTCGTGTTTTTGTGTGGAAACGATCAGAATAAAATCAGGCGTGATCAGGTGTGAGATGTTGCCGTGGAAACGTTCACGGACGTGTTTTTGCCCATTCGGCTGTTTTTAATATTAATTCCATAAGAAATGAAAAAGATAAATGTTCACTTTTCTCTTTGGGGTTCAGTTGTTTTTAATCAAAAAATATTTCCAAAATGTTCCCTAAATAGTTCCCTGATTGTTTCGCTAAGCTAATGCCATGCTAATCTTTCCCACTGATGTTTGTCAAAGAGAAGCAGATGTGCAGTCAGATCAGCATAAATCTGACCGTTTCTATGGCAACCAGGTGATGGTAAGCTTCTAAGCTCTGTTTAGCATCTCTGCTGAATAACAATAGCAGCTAAATGAGTTGCTATGGCGACCAGCTGTTTGTTAATTTGTGCGACGAGCAGGCGGTCGCTAACAGTTGGTTTCCAGCTTCACGTGGATTTATCGCTCCCTTTTTAGAACCCGGTCAAAACCGTTCATCTTTAACTGTTTCATTAAAAGAGGAGAAGCTCCGCCCCCTGAGGGAGGAGCTGAGGGGCAGGAGGAGGAGCTTGTCACGCCTCTGCGACCCCTCCCACAGGAGGACACACGACCAGCCGGCATCCTCCGCACGAGTCGGATTAACTCCTGTTACCATGGAAACAGAACTGCATAGTAAGAGGGTATGGTGTGTGTGTGTGTGTGTGTGTGTGTGTGTGTGTGTGTGTGTGTGTGTGTGTGTGTGTGTGTGTGTGTGCTTGCGTGTGTGTGTGTGTGTGGGCGCACCTGATTGAGGTAGTGGTATTCCTCAGGTTTGAGCAGATGGAAGGCCGTCCTCTCCTCCTCGCTGGCGCCGGCCAGCAGGTAGTAGAAGACATGGTAGTTCCTGTTAGCACACGATGCTAACATGTCAGAGGCTAACACTCTACAGCAGCAAAAACACATTTCCTGCATTGATCTGTGGAATCCTCTCCCCTCAGAGGGAAACCGAGGACAGCGGCGTTAACATCTCCTCGCCAGGTGAGGCGGCGAGTCGCGCCTACAGACAGGAAGTGGAATTCTATTGCAGCGATGACGCAATAATGTTTAAAGTTGCTAATGAGGGGATGTCAAGGTTGATTTACACATACATAGGTGTATTTTTCTATCACCTCAATCAAACTAAGATAAAGGTAGACGTTCAGACGCCTGAACAAAAACCGTTTCACACCAAATCCACTCGGTTCATGTCTAAAATCACGGAGATATTTAATCGGCGCTAACAAACAGCCGCGTCTCGTATCTGCAGATGATCAGAGAGAAACCAGATCTCCGTGTGGATCTGACATCTTATCTCCCAAACGACAGGAAGCTGACGGCTCGCCGCTTCCACCCGGATTCCTTTCTGATGTTTTCGGGAACAGATCTTCACGACTAAAACGTCACATCTGGACTAAATCAACGAGTCTGCGCATCGGAAACGCGTTAGCTTCACGACACAAACATGATTAGTCACAACCCGACATGTCGGATGCGTCGACAAAACGCAGAGGGGTCAGCGGGTCTTCGCCATCCGACCTGCCACACTTCATCACCCACAATCCCTCCTGTCAGCCGGAGCTCTGCTTCCCGTCTCGTCTCACCTCTCGTTGTGCTCCTGGTACACCAGGCGGGATTTCTCCAGCAGGTACTTCTCCACGTAGGCTCTGGACACACACACACACACACACACACACACACACACACACACACACACACACACACACACACACACACACACACACACAGTCAGAGCACGGATGATAAATCAGCCGACATCCGGCGATAACGTGACGACAGAAGAGCTGAACGCAAAACAGAAGTAAAGGTAGTTGTGTTTTTAGTGTGTGTGTGTGTTCGTGTGTGTGTGTGTGTGTGTCTCACCCCCTGACGGTGCCGCTCTCCTGGTAGTTGACCTGGATGAACTTGCCGAAGCGACTGGAGTTGTTGTTGTGCGCCGTCTTAGCGTTCCCAAAGGCCTGAGGAGGAAACACAGAGAGTCGGGTTCAGGTTCAGGTTCAGGTCAGCACATCCAGACAGAAAACATGGGGGCACAGGTGAAAACATGGGGGCACAGGTGAAAACATGGGGGCACAGATGAATACCCAAGAAGCATTTGGTGAAGACGTGGAGGCACAGGTGAAAACCCAGGAATCACAGGTGAAAAGACGGAGGCACAGGTGACAACCCAAGAAGCACAGGTGAAAACACGGGGCCACAGATGAAAACATGGGGGCATAGGTGAAAACGCGGAAGAACAGGTGAAAAAATGGAAGCACAGACAAAATCAGGGAGGCACAGGTGAAACCCCAGGAAGCGCAGGTGAAAACATGGGAGAACAGGTGAAAACACGGAGGCACAGGTGAAAGCCCATGAATCACAAGTGAAAACATGAAATCGCAGGTGAAAACCCAGGAAGTACAGGTGAAAAGACGGAGGCACAGGTGACAACTCAAGAAGCATAAGTGAAAACATGGAAGCTCAGGTTTATTAAATAGTCCAACAGGAACAGTTAGAGCTAAAAGGTCTGAATCAGTGATGTGGGGGGGGGGGATTAGTCCAACAGGTGTGTTCAAGGGGTAATAATAATAATATATGATAATAACCTCATGAAAACCTTTGGAAAATGAGCATCTATCACGAAACAGTATTTATTTATCAGTCTCCAGATTTAAATGACGTCTTCGTCCTGATTTCAGCTGATTTCAGCTGATTTCAGCTGATTTCAGCTGATTTCAGCTGATTTGAACGGTTTGGAATTCAAGGTTTTAACTGGAAACGTAATGATGGGAACCAAAGAGAAAAAAATGTGTTGGAGCGGAGGTAGCAGCGACCAATCACTGCGCAGCAGAGGTCATGAGGCTCTGGCAGGGACCCACAACACACACACACACACACACACACACACACACACACACACACACACACACACACACACACACACACACACACACACACACACACTGACACACACCAACACGTCAACCACCACTAAACTGCCAAATTCCTATAAAGGCAAACACACGGAGTTGAAAACACGAAGAAGTATTTCGGGGATTTCTGCGAATGGCGAAGATGTTAGAGTGGAAATAAAAGAGGGAGAGGATGTGATGAAGGGCGAGGAGAGGGGAGGACATCCATCCAGGACGGAGGAGAGGAAAAGAAGACAAAGAAAGGAGGAGAAAGGACAAAACCAAGGACGAGTCCGGAGCGAATGAGGCCGGGTCGAGTGTCGATGGAGGGATGGGAGAAAAGAGGACGGGAAGGGAAATCGATAAAAGTAAAGCAAATAAAAGACGAGAAGAATGGGAGAGGATAGAAGGGGAAACATGAGGAGGGTAAAAGGAGGAGGGATGTGAAACATTAGCATTTTAACTGGGTGGGGGGGGGGCACGGGGGGGTCAGGATGACGCAATCTGTGTTTAGACGATATGACAAAATAAAAGAATAATTAAATGACTTCATAAGAACCAGCAGACGGAGGGATGGAGGGATGGAGGGGGGACAGGAGGGGGCGTTTAGTAGGTGGAATAACACGGTTAATAAAAGTACCCCCACGCCCCCCCCCCCCGACCTGACACATTTAATGAGCCAATCAGGACAGGCCGCGTCCCGTTTCCTTCCTTCCACCTCTCGTTCTCTCCATCACATCCCTTCCTGACCTCCTCCGATATTTAACACATAAGAGTCCTTCAGAGAGGGAGGGGTCGTACCCCCCATGATGATGTCACCACTGTGATGTCACCTGTGTCTCGCCTCACCCGTTCTGATCTGATTTAATGGATTTTAACGTGTTATTTAGGACTGAATAACTTTTTGGGAGCTGAACCCGTGAATTAAATGTTAAATAAAGGTTTTGTGTTCAATGTTTAGTCAGATTTAAGCCAATATTGAGAGATTTATGTCAAAATATTGAACCAAAAACACGTCTGTGGATACAATAGCGTTCCTGACGCACCAAAAATAACATCCAGAGGTTTGGATTTGTTTGAATCTTTGTCTGAATTTATGACAGGTCTTCAGAAAAATAGCAAATTACAGTTTTATGGTTCTTCTATTTTTAAAAAGGACGTGTAGCCTGGAGGAACGCTTCAAAGACGGCCGACAGAAATAACTTAAAACACATAATCGTTATTTTAATTTAAATTTACTGTAACTCAATACAAGCTTAAATTAGCCGCAGCTTTCGCCTGGCGCAGCCCTGGGGGGGGGGTCTGACCGTTTTAAGCATGTTAAAAACATCTCGACACGCCACGCACACGCGGCTAACGCAACGCTTAGCCTCCCATATGCTACGCTACAAGTTGTGACCCCACAGTTTAATCCTGCATGTGTGTGTGTCTGTGTGTGTGTGTGTGTGTGTGTGTGTGTGTGTGTGTGTGTATAAATACTGGCAATGGCCTATTTTAAACCTTTTTCATATACAAGGCGCACTGCATTATAAGGCGTACTGTCGGCTTTTGAGTAAATTAAAGGCTTTTAGGTGCGTCTTATAGTGCGAAAAACACTGTAATTTCCTGGATCTGTTTCAAATTAAAAGCATCTCAGGAAGAAACACACACATCTCTTCATACATTCCCTAAAATGACATTCTTTACCTCAAACTGTAAAAGAATACGACACATAATCAGTAATAGAGGACGCTGGATAATGTGTACAAAGCGGATGAAGTCCGTCTTTGTTTTGTTTTCTTGCTCAAAGCTTTTCCCGCCCTTCTCTTTCTCTCTCTCTTTTCTGTCCTACACTTCCAGCTCGTGGGACGAGCCCTGCTTTCTAGGAAAAAAGGAAACGAGGGAGGGAAAAGGAGGCGATGGCGGTTACATAATCCCGACCGGTCACACTCCGCAGCAGACGGCATGTGCAGAAAAGACGGGTGACGTTAAAAAAAAAAACGACGAAACCTAACGCAAATGCTAAAGCAAAAGTTTACCGACTTCTGCGAGTAAACAAACAGTAAACACGTCGTTTAGCACTCCCAAAGTCAGTCCAGGCTTTTCCAGACGACCGTTACCTCACTTCCTGTTTAGACATTGAATTAAATCTACTTCTTTTACTACTGCAGTAATCCCTCGTTACTCGCGGTTAATTTGTTCCAGGAACCACACACAAATAACAAATTCCGCGACATAGCGAACTATTTATCTTATTATTCACGGTAATTTAAACGTTTATGAACCCCATACTGATAATAATCCACCTTCTATCTGCACTGCCTACCAAAAATCCGCGACGAGGTGAAGTCGCGATGTGTTGATGCGTGAATGCGCTAGGGCGCTTTTTTTCTACATAAAGATTTCGAAGCTAAGCTGCACGATAGTTAGCTTAGCTTAGCATAAAGATTAGACACGGTGACGAAAGGCTAATTGAGCGCGCCCTTCCTCCAACCCATCTCCGCCTGGTCTTCAAAGCTACGTCTGCTTCAACCATTTCAGCCTACTCATCGGCCGCCGCCGCCACCAGAATCTGAACACACCCACAAAGGCATTTTCTTGCCAAACGCCCGTCTCCTGATTGACGGAAATCTACTTGTGCGATCTGCGTCTCTGACATATTCAAATAATAAGTTGATTAATCGTCGGCCTCGACATCTGCTGGAGAATTCCCATCAGTTACGCCGTTGTAACTCGAACGGGTTTCAGCTTTCCGACAAAAAAAAAAAAACCCCAGCTTGAGCGAGTCTCTCCGGCGTGGGAGTCGTCGTTGGCTAACGGCGCTCTGCTATTAGGTGACACGCTGGGAGACGGAGGCTCGACTCATGTGGTGAGTGAAAGCAGTTAGCGTCACCGTGTAACGACTGGCGCTCCACGTTAAAGAAACCCTCGCTCGCTGACGATCAACCATCCGAGTAAATTCCCAGTATCTGTTGCCCGTTTCGACCGCAGGAGATGGAAATGAGCTTATGTTGGCGTTCGTGTCCCCAGAAGGGTAAAACAGACACGGCTGTCGAACGTGAAGGTTTATTCTGGAAATATGTGGTTAAACCGTGTGTTTAATGCATTCTTCAGCGGCGGGAATACGAGTGTGTGAGTGTGTGTGTGTGTGTGTGTGTGTTCCGTGGAGGTTATTGATATAAATTCAGACGTGAAACACTATCCCGCTAATACCCATCAAAGTTTACACGACTCTGCGTGAAAGTGGAACATGAAGTCGTCATTTGTCTTGGCAGGTGGAGGATTTGTTTGATGTTTCGCCGTCAGGGTCACGCTTTCAACAGGGGAACATTACTCCATCCGCGCACACACACACACACACACACACACACACACACACACACACACACACGTGCAAGGTCATGCCTCCAAAGCGCATCTTTACTACAATGCATCGCCGCCCACATAACAGGAAACAGGAAGTAGGGAAAGTCACGCAAGTGTGGGCTGACGCCAATTGTTGATTAGCTTGGAGCTAACAATACAACAGGAAACACGTGGCAAAAACTCCTGTTTGTCACTGTCGGACATTTTACATCATCACCACCCCCCCCCCCACATACACACACACACCCTCTTCCTCTGATGCTGCATCCTCATCCTCATCGCCACGGCGACAAACTTTAAACAAACAGACGCTGTCGCTGTAAATATTTCTGCATCTTTTAAAGCGTTGAAACGTAAAACCGACATCTGCACGTTTTACTTTTTTTTTTTATTTCGACTGACATATTTGTTTATCATCAGGATTAAAAAGTAGAATCAAATGACGGTGAAAGAGGTAAGGGGTTGTCATGACAACGACAGAGCATCAGGAACTACCTGAAGCCCAGAACCTGGACGTGAAGCTCAAGAACTCTTTATAGATGAGAGGAATGTTCTGAGGAACTCCCACACAGAAGTAAGGTATGTGCAGCAACACAACAATTACCACTAAAACATTTACCCAGCATCCCCTGCGTCCCAAGACCAATCACACGTGGATTTATTCCTCCAAAAACGCTCCTAATTCTGTTCTATAAACATTTAAAGAAGATTCTGCCAAAAACATCTGTGGAGGGAATTTAAAGAGCGTATTTAAAAGATGACAGCTCACATCTCTCTCACACACACACACACACACACACACACACACACACACACACACACACACACACACACACACACACACACACACACACACACACACACACACACACACACACACACACACACACACTCCTTCTCGCTCCATAAATGGCTGCTGTCGCTCCGGTGCTGAACCACATCTGGATCCCATTGGGCCTCAGGAAGAGCAGAACGCAGAGGCCCAATAAAAGCCTCCCTCCACACAGCGCTGTCAACAGGCCCTCCACCACCGTCAGGAGGACGAAGACGAGGAAGACGAGGAGTGTTAACCTCAAAATGAGTACAAAAAGGGAGGAAGAGGATAAAGGGAGTCGTAGAAGGAGGCGAGGGAGGAGAAGTCACACGGGTTTGTGTGATTTTATTAGAATTCGTGCCAAAAACACAAAACGGATAATTTATTAAGATGCCATTTGTGTTTTTATCTCCTTTAAGGGAACAGTTTGAGCTCATTTATACTCAGATTAGAGTATAAATACTCTCCCGCGTCTGGTATGGCAAAAATGCAGCCAGCTGCCGGTTAGCTTAGCGTGAAGTCTGGCCTGATGGCGAGAAGGAAAAGAATTTTTTAAAAAACCAACACGTTGTCTGTAATCTAAGCTGGACTTATTGTGACATAAAGGGAAACACAAAAAACACTTGAACGCACCACGGCGTGACCTGTGACCCCGCTACGCTAACGACGTAACTCGGCGTGGGAAAATCCCGCCATGGAGCGTGATGAAGTGTTAATCCCCCCCGAGAGCTCGCCTCCCTCTCGCGGTGTGTCGGTGTGTGTGTGTGTGCGTGTGTGTGTGTGTGTGTGTGTGTGCAGCAGTGAGATGATTGATTAGTGCAGGAGGGGCGTGTGAAGTGGGGCTGATGTGGTTGAAGACACGTGTGACGTGTGTTTACTCCAGCGTCACCATAAAAAAAACAATAAAGTTTATCCATTTGAATGTTCTCTATTGTTGTACTGAGGGTTTCCTCTTCTATCTTGTGATTGGCTCCATCGGGTTCATGAATATTAATCACCGTTTGGCAGATTTAGAAGCGCTTCCTGGATGGGATAATTTCGGGGCCAGATGGGAAGCCTTGGCGGGCCAAACGTGGCCCGGGGGCCACCGGTTGGGATCAACTGATCGTTTTTGAGCTGGAAATCCACTGCATGAGTTTTACTTGTTATCATCACACAAAAGGACTGTCTAAAAATCATATATTTGGTCTCCTGTAATTTGAAAAACAGCTTTTGCGATCAATTAAAAAAAAAAAAAAAAACGAACTCAGAATCCACAGAAACCCGGACGGCGCGCAGGTTTACACATGGCTCACGTATCCGTAACGTCTTATCCGTCTCAGACGCGTCGTCTGGATGTGATTACAGTAACATATCCCTAAAACAGCGGCTTGAGCGCGTATCGGTAGATCCTATCAATACTAATCTGCAGCGCTGACTCAGCAGGCCCAACGTTCCTCCTTATGAGAACCAGATCCTCCTCTGATGGACGCCGCATTAAACCCATTATATGATTCTATTAGGCATCAGGCGGTAATATTTACATTTCACAGATGGAATCGGGGGGTCTGGCATCCGTCCGGTAACACAGATATCACATGACATGATCCGTCAGGGATCCGGCGTGAAATCCTCTGGATGCCGCCGGCAGACTATCTAAACGTTGAGCATCTTTATAGTATTTGTACGTGTTTGTGCGTACATGCTCCTGCTTTGTTTACTGGGTGTTTTGCAAGGGAAGAGAACACTGATTACAACCCAGGGCATTTCCTCCCTCCTCCTCCTCCTCTTCCTCCTCGATGCTTCTTTGCTAAATTAGCTTCATTAACTTCTCACTGAGCTCATCGTTTCTCTTTGTCGGCTCTAAATCTTTCTCTCATATACTCTTTAAGCAGCACACAAATTAGCGATAGACACAAAAGTCAAACTAAAGCTATTCAGTGATAGCATTAGCATTAGCACTGGTGCCAATTCAGGCAATGCATTCGATTTATTTTGCAATCATTTTGAATTTCGTCACAACGTGCGCTTATGGACGCGGATTTGCAGCCAAAATTTAACGTAATTCATGTCTTTGGAGACGCGTCCCATGTGTTGGTTGGTCTAAACGCAGTCTAACAACGTCTTGATTCGCTTCTCTACTCATTTCCTCGTGTGACTTTCCACAAATTACTCCCCCAGCATCACGTTTCTGTACAAACGTTAGTTTACTGGAGAGGAAAAAAACCCCCCCCGACAGAAACAGCGGCTCAGCTCCAGTAAAGGTCACGATAAAGGTTAAAGCAACAGCTTAAGTGGCCAAAACATCACCAACAATTTAACAAGTTGGTTTGACAACGAAGGTAGTTAAACTACATTTGATCCAGACGCCTCATTCAAGTACTGTGGAAGTTCGGCTATTTGGTTTCTACGAGATGAAAAAAATGGAGAAAAGGAATAACGAAAAGAAATTCTAGGAATGACAAATCAACCCGGTTCCGTCTGAAAGGTCAAACCTGGTGAGAGGAAAAGTTAAGAGTCATCCTCTATCTTTGGGTTGAACCTCACAACACACTCTGGCCACAGGATGACATCACTCCACCGTGTTTGGTGCCTGTATTTCCCGTCTGTCCTTGAACGCCTCACTGCTCCATCATTCCTCAGCCTTCAGTCTGCGGGCGGTTATGTTAGCAAAATACAGGATTATCATCAGCATACATGAGATTACATCAGTGGAGAGATATGTGATACCACACACACACACACACACACACACACACACACACACACACATACACACACACACACACACACACACAATCTCAAAATTTCGAGTGTGCATTCTTAATTTCCCTTTGGGGATTATAACAGTATATAAGATTTAAATAAATAAATAAAATAAAGTAAAAAAATAAAATAAAATAAAATAACAAATAAAAAAAATAAAAAAATAATAATTAGAACAAGATTTTTTTTAAATTAAAAGCTAGCATGCTAATGTGCTAGTAGCAGGCCGATATTTAGCAGAATGTCAGCTTTTGCATGTTAGCGTGCTAATACTGGTTCATATATTAACAAACATTGCATTAATAATCTTAGCCTAGCAGCATTAGCAGAGAGTCGAGGTTGTCCTGACGTATCTACAGAAATACTAAATGAATCGTTGGTTGCATTTTAGCTAAAATGCTAAGCACTTCCTCTTTGTCTGCCTGAAAATGGAGATTTTTTTTTTTTAAACATCTAAATATTTTGTAATAATCGCCGGCTCTAACGCTTCCACCAACTCCCACAAGGCTGATTATCATCTTCATCGACTTCCTGTTTCCTCCCCTCGCCTGAGACGCTTCAGCGTCCAGGATGATGCGATCTGTTTTCGACACAGACGCCAAAAAATTACAAACAAACCGCAAAGGTGGAATGACCTCTGACCCCGGAGCGCTGAGGCCGCTGCGTTACGAGCTTCTGTTGTGTTTATGGGGAGGAAGCTGTAAAGCAAACCTGCGCCATCAAACAGGCGTTCCTTCTGTTCCCGGGTTGAAGACGCCGCCGGAGGCGGAGCCGGGCGATGGGACATGGTGATTGGACGGTAATGGCGGTTGTGTCGTTAGCGTTATTAACGCAACTGTTAGCCTGCGTCACCTTCCTCCTCTGGACGCGTCTAAAGCTTGAAACTGGGGCACTGGAGCGCTCGCTGCTAGAAAACGATTGTTGCTCTCGTTTATTTAGGGGAGGATTTCACGCCCCCCCCCCCTGTTCTCCCTAATCCTCCTGCTTCCTTTTCATCTCTCCATCCCCCCCCCCCCGTTGCGCCTTTGGTGCTGTACCGGCTCGGATGGAGAGGAGATGAAGGCAGGGAGGAGAGAGCGCTTTCATCTTCATCTGTTGGGGATGTTTCATGTAGGGGGTGGGGGGCATCAGGTTCTACCACCCTGGCGTATCTGACGTGGGTTTACCCCTCCATCATTGAAGACGTGGCTGCAAAAGAGGGGTCGATATGACAGAACTAATCAGGTGGAGCGATCTGATTGGCTCTCAAATGCCCTCTTCTCCCTGATTGGCTTGTCTTTAACGACTAGCATGAGAGTTCTCGTCTCCTCTAATCAATATTTCTGCTAAATTAGGAAAAAATCTGTGCTAATTGGAGTTTAATCGGGGGAGCAGGGCGTTTAGTGGAGATCTGTATGGTCGATTTTGTCTGATTATAAGAAAAAACGAGAGAAGTCGCTCGGTTAGATCCCACTTCTGCACCTTCCGTGAAGTTTAGGGGAAATCCAAGCAGCAGTTGTTGAATATTTCATGCTAACAAATCAAACTGAAAACCAGATGTGGATGAAAACACGACGGCGGAGGATCTTCTGAACTTCACCGTGTTTTCAGGCTCGTAGCGTTTCTCCCGCCTGAACGAAATGAAAAGAAGCGACATCATTCAACGCCGCCGTCACGCTCTATAACGCCGTATGAGACTTAAATGATTTAACTTATACGTCTCATTGTGCTCCTGTAGATATATTTAAATATAATATATACTGTATTCTTCATTTTAAATGTTCAAATGTTGTTTGACTGCCCAGTTTGAGGTTCTCCTGCATTTCCCGGTTTGTGAAATCTTGGCGTCTCCAGATGCTAAGCTAGTCTAGTGGTTGATCTATTCTTGTTGATCCATTGAACGCGTTCTCCCTGAGGAACACCTGACTTTCCACAGGCTTTGGGGTTGACGTACAGTTGGGTTTGATGTGTGCAGCTTCTTCGCCTCGTGTTTGTGCAACACTTTGAAATTGTGTTTTGAACAATCTATTTAAAGCAGGGATTTGGTTTGAGACGCCGACATGTGACGAGGCTCGTCTGAGGATCTCTGCGCACCATATGCTTCCGCCGGGCGCCGGGCCGCCAATTAGAGGCAAACCCTCGTCAGAAAAAACGCACAAACAGACGCGGTGAATGTTTTCTTTAAAAACTGGAAATAACTCTTCAAAGGGAGGAAAAGGTAACGGGTGACGCTTGGAGTTCTGACGTGTTCCAGAAGGAAATGAAAAACACCCAGAGTGTTGATTTGGATCAGGATGACGATAATCTCTTCTCTCCATTGCAATGCGTTTGATTGGTGATGAGAACAAACCGACGAGATCGAGAGCCGCTCATCCAACGGCGACTCTCGTCTGTTATCTCATCTGTGTCACCGTGACGACAGACGCTGATCCAATCAGGACCAACTGGACAATCAACTTCCTGTCACTGGTCGATCGGGTGGAGATGTGAAGAGACAAAGATAGATAGATAGATAGATAGATAGATAGATAGATAGATAGATAGATAGATAGATAGATAGATAGATAGATAGATAGATAGATAGATAGATAGATAGATAGATAGATAGATAGATAGATAGATAGATAGATAGATAGATAGATAGAGCCCTTGGCCTCGGGTCGGGTGCTGAGCGGCGTCCAGGTGTAGCGTGACGGTGGCGTGTCGGAGCACACGGTGTTCATCCGTGTGTGGAGATACATCCACATTGTGCTTCACTTCCTGAGAGGAAAGACAAACGACTCCAGAGAAAGAACCAACGCGGAGGAGACGAGGATAATCCAGTCAGCAGATGTTTGGAGCTCATTGAAGAGCGCTTGTTGCCCAGAGGATGAGATTATGGGATGGATGTGCTCACAGAAAAACACACTGGCCCGTTGAACCGGATTAGCCAACACGCCCACCGCAGAGTGCTAACGGATCTGAGGTGAAGGTGTGAAGGAGAGCAGGATAAAGACTGAGAGAAGACACAGTAGGATGCTTCAACCACAAACACCTGACTGTCGACAGCCAATCAGAGAGAAGCTCCTCCAAGACCAGTCCTGATAGAAGAACTGGTCCTGATACCAGAAACCATGGTGCGAACGAACGTTTCCCATTCCCCTACTGCTGGAGAGCTGAATGCTAACATGTTCTGACAGGCACCACAGAGGTTAGCATCACACACACACACACACGCACACACACACACACACACACACACACACACACACACACACACACACACACACACACACACACACACACACACACTTCCTTTGCAGCAGCATTGATTTGGTCCATTAGGTTCAGCAGCTTCACCGACTCTGGCGCTGCTGCTGTACATCAGCTCTAAACACACAGCGTGGGATTTAAAGCAGCGTCCAGGTCCTGGTCCAGGTTCTGGGTCTAGGTTCTGGGTCTAGGTTCTGGGTCTAGGTTCTGGATCTAGGTTCTGGTGCTAAAAGACACACCAGCATTTGAAGACAAGTTAAAACCAGAGGAACTGAGGAACTACCTGGTGCCATCCATCAGCCACGGGGGTCACTCTTAACTACGCCCTGTCCCTGAGGGCGTAGTTAAGAGTGAGGGGATGGGGTTGGGGTGTTTTGGGTGGGGATGGGGGGGCATCAGGATGGGAACCATCTGCTGAAGAGAGTAGGCTCGGACACTAATGCAGGAGGCAGTTCTGAAACACCGCCAGAGCAAAGTCAGGCCATCATCTGGTCGGAGCAGCCCTGTAGGAGTCCGCCACCCCCAGACCCAGACCTAGACCCAGACCCGGACCCAGAAACAGACCCAGAACCAGAAGCGCTCAGCTGGTGGTCAGCCTCACCCCCAAGGCCCAGGGAAACTATTGGATTCCCTTCCAGGATGATTTGACGACATGACCAACTTGTAGGTCACGCTAAGTGTTTCACAACGAGGTGTAGAATGACTAGAATAAAGAGATGTGCTACAAACGCTTCATTCATGCTAGCGTTAGCTGTCAGCGATCACAAAGGCTTATTATCAGCAAGCTGCTACACAGACAAAAGCTGTAACCGAGATGACCGTCGCACAAACCCGCACGGAAAGGTAAAAGACTCTCCATACGGTCGACAATGGAGCCACTACAGATCAGAGGCGTGAAGTTCAGATGTTACAGTCGGTTCTCACGGGGGTGTCCTCAACTGGCTGATCCGCCAATCCCTCTTTTGACCTTGAGTCATTGATCTTATTTAAATCTTGTGCATCCGCCGCGAACCGACGGATAACCTGAGATCGCCCAACGGCCAGACGACCGGACGCGAGGACTTCCCATCAGCCTGCCAGCTGCCTTCCCGTCAGCGCTGCCCTGCTGGACGCTGATATCTGCTGTCGCCCGGCTCAGATAACAAACGTCTGTCCGTGGCGAGTTATTTAAAGGTTGTTTCACGATGGGGGTCCAATCGGAGCGTCTGGAGAACCTCTAAGTGACCTTGAAACAAGTGGAAAGTTGCCCCTGTTCACTGGATAGCTGTGCACCAGCGTTTGTGGGTGGATGTGAGATAAAGCCGCTCCTAAAACGAGATTAAACCCAACTAACATGAAAATGACACAAAAATTGCTTTCAGACGTCGTATACACAAACCCGTCATGGGTGTCTGATTGATGAACGACCCACGATGCCGGCGACCTTTACCGGAACAAAACAGGAAGTGAAGCGACGGTGCAAGGAAGCATGGCTTGATTTTCCCCTTTATTTTCCCATCATACTGCATAAAACGTCTTTTCTTTTGTGTCCAGAGTAGAAACGGAGGACGATAATCCCGTCCAGGATCACGCTGCTGTTTCCCATCAGCTTCTGACACGTAAATTCGTTCAATCAGAAGCGCTCCGATTTACAAGAGTTTATTGAAATTATTACTAAAGAACAAGAACCAGAATGGAATATGAAGGTTCTGCAGGTTCCCCTCCCCGCCCGGATCCACGCAGCTGGCAGTAAGCTTCTTAAGTGGATCCAAAAAGAATGACTTATCTGAGTCTACTGGCACTCGCACAAATGTTCTCAAAATCCACGTCCAACTGCGGGGATCGGGAGCCAGAGGGACATAGTTGATCCTGAGAAATGTTTTCCTTTTTATCCCAGACGTTCCCTCTGGAAGCTGGCACGGCTCAGAACCTGGACGTCTGCTTCTCCGGAGTCCTTCGGTTTGCTGACACGAACGCAGATGAAGACTATCTGCCAGGTAGCGAACTTGTTTTTGCCAAATTTCTCATATCTTCTCAAATTGTCCGTTTTTTTGTACAAAGTTTTAACTTTTCTTTTGTTTAAAGAGTCTGGAAAAGAAGGCGTTGGAGTGTCTCTTGCTGCAGGAAGGTGCACATATCTCTGAAATTGGTGCAATAGATACGAGAAAGTTGAAGAAAAAGGGCTTTTGATTCAAAAGTAAAAGCAGAAACACTCCACGATTTGTTTTGGCTTCTCCGAACTGAGACAGGAAACAGTATGGAGGCCAGCTGGAAGCAAATAATCCATCTTTAAAGCTAAACAGGGCGCTAAAATATGCTTCTGACGTCTTACAGGTGAGACGTGGTCCAGAATCAGAATCTGGGGTCACATTTAATCAGCTCCACCTCTCTGTTTTTACTTTAAAAGTACGATTTGTACTTTAAACAAAGGCCGTTAAAGACGTTAGCTCCTCATTCATCTCTGACACACAAACACCTTGTTTCTCACACCTCCACCAGACGGCTGCTTGAAGGTGATTGATAGTGGAGATGACAAGATACAGTCTCCACCCGCTGGGGAGCACCCGGTCCTATCTGCGTTACTATCTGCGAGTCTTTTCAGTCGGACCTGTCGCCCGTGGGGTCGGAGGGGCGTGACGGGTATTCAGTCACCGCTGTCCCACACACACATGACGGTCAGGTTCAAACACAGGCATGTGGCGAAGCCGCACGGCTTACATTCCATTTTTCACTTCGCCTGCTTCCTTTGTCTTCGCTTGCGTTGCGAGGATGAGGGATGGGTCAGGAAAGGGGGTCTCGCAAACCCTGAGAAAGATTGGTACGAAACTTGATGGAGGCGTTGGGTTGGGGTTGGAAATGGGTTCCAATTAGGAAGTAGACTCCTTTATTTTTAATCCCTTTCTTCACTGGATTTGGTATGTTCTAAAAACTAAATAAATAATAAATAATAATAAATAAAAAATAAAATAAATAATAAATAAATAAATAAATAAATAAATAATAAAATATATCGTTTTTCGCTATATCACGGAATTTTGTGTTTTGCGGGTGGTTCCTCGAACTTAATTTATTCAAATTTGGAAGTTAACTTGGTTAACTTTTAACTTCCTAATTGGAACTAGGTTCAAATTAGGGAGAGGACTCCTTCATTTTTAATTTCGTCCTTCACCAGATTAGCCAGATTTGGTGCTGAATCGGGTGTTCTTATGTCCTCGTCTCAACTTGTGCCGCAAAAGTTTTAACCTCACAGAAAATTAGGAGTTTACGAACTGCCAGATTATCTCCAGGAGAATAGCGTGAACGCAAAAACAGCTGGCGTTTCAGACTTGACGTTCCCTTTGAGTCTGAAACATAAGTCATTATGTCAGGATGACAAACCGTACATCCACCCACGTCTGGCTGCGCCTTGTTTTACCGTACATCCCGCCACATGGGACGCACATGGTGTCGACGTCCTGACAGGAAACGGTGAGCACGGAAACTAAACGGTTGTCAGTAAAAACCGAACTAGCGGGAGCTGCAGAGGTCAGCGAGGAATAATTACCAGCACTGGAGAGAGCGTGACCTTGAAAAGACCTTCCTCAAATATGAAATTCCCAATGAAAATTTCATAATCCATAATCCTTTATTTATTCGTAATCCAGGGTGGATTATGCGACATTCCATTAGGATTTTTTTTTTTTTCAGATCAGTGCAGAGATTTGACAATAAACCTGCGTTTCTGGGTCAAATAATAAATATCAGTTATTCGTGGTGAGGTAGGGGCTATATATAAGTTACACCCCCCCCCCCCTAACGCCGAGGCATTCCAGCATCAGAGGGGCATTTCTCTAATCCATTTCATGCCTGGTTTCACGAGCTGACATTCCACTGCCAGAGAAACAACCTGCTGACTTCTCTTCAGATTTCATCAGTCTTCCTTTCTACAACCGGAGGGGGGGGGCATCAAACTCATGTTTCACGTCCACGAGTGCTTGAGATGGCAGATCGAGTAAGAGCAGCTGCCCAGCTATAAAGTGAAATTATAGAGTGATAGAGGTAGTCCTCAACATCCAAACACTCGGAGATACAAACAAATGCGCGCAGCCATGTCCTGTTTTGCTTTCTGCCGGGTTGTAATGACATTTAAATGACCTAAAATGCTGATTAAGGATTAAAATCGGATGAATAACAACTTATGAACATTTCAACTTACAAACAACCTCCAGGAACTCATTGTGTTCATTCCTATGATGACGACTACCTGTTTTTTATTCCTAAATGGAGTCTCCAAACCGAAAGAACTGCAAGCCCCGGCGTCCAAATCAGTTCTTAATATATATGTTTATATGTTTCATCATTGTAGCCCCACCCCCAGCATAACAGCAAAAAGGTAGAACAGCTAAGCCACATTAGTTCCTGAAAAGAATGCCGTCTTAGTTTCCAGATATTTCAGTTCAAAGACAGAAGCAAGACACCAAGGAGTTGAGTTTACCTGATAAATATGCATCGATGAGTTTCAGGTGGGTGAAAGAATACATCTTTAATGAGGAAAATATTAATTATACGACTTGCAAGCTACCTCCCAGCAGCAGAGACGTTAAGTGTATCTCCGCTGTCTGAGCCAGAAGCGACAGCAACTTAACTTCATGCATTATTTAAATCTCTGAACGTGCCAACAGGATATTATATTAATTACTCTTCTTTGTTCGCCGACGCATTAAAAGGTAGAGAAGACTCTCCGTCCTCCTGATGAATCCCAAGATGCCAGATTGCGCCAACTTCCTTCCTCTGGATCAAACCGCAGATAAAATTGTTGGGTTGATCAAGAACTTTGTGGGTTTTTTGAGAAAGACTCAGGAAATCAGACACCATGAAAGACACTCATGGTACAAAATTACACAATAGCGAAAGTTTCATTGACAAACATCCCAACCCGACCACCAACGGACACCAACCAGGACACTTCCTTACCTCCAGCACCGGCCCGGCTCCCAGGATGATCTGCTCCACGCCGCTGGCGAACCCCTTCTGGCTGAGCGCCGTCAGGTGATGGATGAGGAAGTTGGTGCTCTGGGTCTTCCCGGACCCGCTCTCGCCAGAAATGACGATACACTGGTTCCTACGCCGCTGCAGCATGGCGTGATACGCCACGTCGGCAACGGCGTAGATATGAGGCTCCAGCTTCCCCAACGTGTGGTTGTCGTACAACTTGACATATTTAGGGTTGTAGATGGGCAGGAACTGGAAGGGGTTAATCACAATAAGTATACTCCCAATGTAGGTGTAGATCTTCTCCTGGCGGAACCGTGCGCGAAGGCTTTCCAAAATGGCGCGCTCCGTTAGCTCCGGCAGAGCGCAGAGGTCGGACGGCGGGTCGCTCCCTGCCGGTTGGGGGAGGAAACCCCGCTCCACCATCCGTCGACGCTCCTCGGTGACCCTTAGCCACATCTGGAGGCTGCCGCCGTAATGAATCGACCCGTCCAGGTTCTTCTCCCGCAGGAGGAAGCGGTAGTCGTCGCCGCTGCCCAGGCCGCCGCGGTTCTCCAGGGCGCTCCGCGGCCACAGCATCATCCGCTGGACGGGGCAGTCGCCAGGGTTCAGGATCCATTCCTCCCCGCCGAACTCCTTCACCTCGGCCAACACGTAGCACTTGGTGCGCTCCAGGCGCAACCGCTCGATGAGGAAGTCGATGGCTTCGGCGGCCGTGGTGTTCTTGCGTGCGGTGACGGGGCAGTAGATGGTTCCCTCGGCGAGGGCGCCCGGGTAGACGCGCAAGGTGAACTCCTGGTCCTCCAGGCGCCGCCGCATGCTGCCGCTAGCGGTGGCCATGCTGGCGCTGCTGGTGTAGCTGCAGCCGCCATCTTGGAAGCTCATGGCGGCGCAGGAGGTCCCATCAGCACACCGCTCTCTGGGCCCGGAGGACTGACTCAGGACATCCCAGCTGGAGGAGACAGGACAGAGAAGGTCAACACGGCGGCAAGGACACGCAACCGCCAACAGGGGGCGACGCTTTTGCGACGTTTACAAGCGTATCGAGTCGCGGCGAGTTCAACAGAGGAGATTTCATCCATGAAATGACTGAATGGGGTTTTCTGTCCCGGGTCAGAACCAGAACCGGTCCACAAAGGAGCGCCGCGAGAACCGATAGCCGCTCAAAAGCAACGAGTAACAGTAGCTGCGGCGTGCTTATAAAGGCCACGGGCCAGCTTATCAGAACCACAGACCGGGGGTGTGTGTGTGTGTGTGTGTGTGTGTGTGTGTGTGTGTGTGTGTGTGTGTGTGTGCTCATGTGAAAATCCAAAGGCTCTCGCCGCGTGCCAACATTAACAGCTGCCATCTTCCACACAAAATTGGCTGTAATGAGAGTACAATGGTGTAATTCAGCACCTCCCTGTTGATACTGAACACACACACACACACACACACACACACACACACACACACACACACACACACACACACACACACACACACACACAGAGATAAGATACACTACCAAAGCAAATTAATTCAGGACAAAAACTGAAATGTTCTATAAAACACAAAATAATTTATTCCTTCCACGATCACGTCGCCGTCATCTTTAGCCCCTCCCCCTTTTAAATAGCTCCTCCCCCCTGCGAGACGCTCAATTGCTCAATTAGATAAAGAGAAGCGGGTAGAGGATGAAGCAGCAGCGCCCAGTCAGACCCTCCTCTCCCTCCCTTGCCGTATGACCACCTTCATCATCTGCAGCAGGCCGTCGTCGCCACCAGACGGGGGGGGGGCAGACAGACGAGCGTCTGGGAAACAAAGAGGCCAAGTGTGGAGGATGAAAGACAGAGCTGAAAAACAGACAGAGATGAAAGACGACCACGGCCTCCGCATCCGACGCATCCAACGCGTCCAGCCAGGACGTTAGGCCGAGCGAAGGGGCGGAGCTTCGCGTCTATGAGGCACCAATGTCAAAGCAGTTTCCACTGGATGCTGTCTGTGAGGTTATCTCGGGGTTTTCGAGGCGTTAGTCAAAGCAAATGAAAACAAAACAGCAGTAAAGTTTCCTCCTTGGGTAAAAACGTGTGAACCCGGCGTTCCCACGCTGCACATTTCAACGACACAAAATGTTTTCAGAGGATTTTTTGCGGCGAGAGACGACCACTAAATCTGTCGGCTTCCAGAGTCACGACACAAATTAAAACTCTTTTGGTTTCCGCCTCTGGTGAGGAGGTCATGTTTAGTTTGTTTGTTTGTTTGTTTGTTTGTCTGTTTGTCTGTCAGTCGCCCCCCCATTTCCATTCATGTTAGCAGAAGGGTGTGGCGTGGGGGAGGGATGTGACTCACGGGACGGACGCAGAAAGTGTTTGTCGCTTTTTAGGGTGAGTCAGAGAAATTAAATCGTTTCATGCATCCATGATGCATCAGAGGACAGGAACAGCCTGCAAGCCTCAGCTGAGGGGTTAAAAACACCACAAAGCATCCTCAAAAAAGTGAACTCCTCCTCTGGGATTTGTCTTTTTCCCCACAAAATTCAATTCTCCGTCCGCCTCTAATTTGCTTTGACCTCTGAGTTAACTTGAGACCCCCCCACCAAAAAAAATAAAATCTGTCCTGGGGTCAGTTTGGACAGAATTAACCTCCTGGCCCTCCGTCTGCTGAGACTTCATGAACCGGCAAGTTGGACAGCAGGAGACATGACGGATTTGACGGCTGCGTTCAACCGTCTGATGGATGCTCTTTAGAGGGTCAAAGGTCAAAGTGAGGAGCCAAGGTCACATACCAGCTGAGGCTCCGACCAATCACAGAGCTGAACGTCGTCGGTCTGAAAATGTTTGCGGGACACGAGAAACCGTTTTTTTTTCCCCAAGCAGCTGCGTGAGGTGAGGTCATCCAGGCAGGAAGGAGCTTCACGCCGCCGTTTGGCGATCCACGGCGGAAGCTGGAGGAGTTTCAGTGATGACGGGTGAAACGGGGAAAGGGATTTAAGGCGGATGTGGTGAGGGCGTGGGGGAGACGGGATGAAAGACCGAGTTGAGACACGGAGGAGGTGAAGAAGAGGAGGCTGTTAGCTCCTCCTGAGGCTAACGCGCTAAACGTCTAAAGGGTTAACACCCACCGGTGTACTGGCATCAACCGCCAAACCTCAGCATTCCTCAACGCTTCACACACACACACACACACACACACACACACACACACACACACACACACACACACACACACACTGCCTATTAAACGGAGGGTGATGAAGAACGCCATGGTTCAGTTACACCTTGAGCCGTTACTAATGTGTGTGTGTGTGTGTGTGTGTGTGTATCTATAAAGAACTCCAAGAGAACACTTATGGGGGGCGGCGAGGTTCCAAACATGTGGGATTACACCCCCAAACGGAGCCACTGCTTTCAGCCTTGCAAAAGGAAGCCAGACGTCATTGAAAGTTTTTGAATTCAAAGACATTTCTCAATGCAGCCTTGAGCTCTGCCTGGAAAATGTCGATTTTATTCGTTACGGAGAATTCTGTCCAACAAAGGCAAAGCGCAGTATGTGCAGCCCTTCGTTTTCCAGACATGTTTGATTTTAAATTTATTTCTTAACGCCGTCTTCTTTTCAAAGGACCCGGTTTGTTTCTGAAGCCTTGAGACGTTTCTATGGCGACGTGAACCTCAGGTGTGAACGTGGCGTCGATGGCGTGACTGGAAAACCCAATGTGTGCTGGAGACTGTCCCTGGAAAGTTAAAGGTTAAGATATTTTTTTTAAAAAGGCTAAATAATAAATGCCTTGTGCATGTGTGTGTGTGTGTGTGTGTGTGTGTGTGTGTGTGTGTGTGTGTGTGTGTGTGTGTGTGTGTGTGTGTGTGTGTGTGAATTCCTGAATTCCAGCACAGCTCTCAGGAACTGAGCCCACACAGATGCAAACATCTGCCAGAGACAGAGTGTCGAGTCATCCAGTGCAGCCGTGTGTGTGTGTGTGTGTGTGTGTGTGTGTGTGTGTGTGTGTGTGTGTGTGTGTGTGTGTTATGGACACACACGCAAGCTGCAATTTCTGTCCCGGCAAAGTCGCTTACTGGACAGCCTTCCTCCACCGCAGCTCATTTTCCCCATGATGTCACTGCACCTAAAATGCATCAGAGGTCACATGACACGTCTGACGGTCATGTGACTCCTGATGCGCGGAAACATAACCTGGAATAACGGATCGCACTGGTGTCAGTGTTGGCTCGATAGTCAGCCAATAAGAGCTTCTGTTTGTGGCCGTTCTGATGGGAATGACAGTGTGTGTGTGTGTGTGTGTGTGTGTGTTCCCTTTAAGAGATGACATCTCACACACACACAAACACACACACACACACACACACACACACACACAAACACACACACAGGGGAGCTGCATCAAATGAAGACCTCCACTTCAACGCAATCAGGCATCGTCTGAGCATCCCTGTCGCCATGGCGACAGGCTCATTGAATCTTCACCAACAGTCTCAGTATTGTTGCTGTGATAACGCTGCGATGTTGCTTCTTCAACATCCTCACCACCCTCATCATCATCATCACCCTCATCATCATCACCCTCATCATCATCACGGCTTCATCCCTCTTTCCTTCAGCATCAGCGCTGTAAATATGTAAATATAAACAAAAAATGTCTCAAACATATGAATGCCTCACTCCTAATAATAAAATCTTATATTTTGACCTTCATAAATATTTATTTTAAATTCTTATCAGCTTGTAGACGTGAGGCTTCTGTCTGCTGCTCCATCAGAACCAACCACCTCCTGTGGGCCACAGGCCACTTACACAGCAGGAGCTCATTGATCCCACGAGGAGGAAAGGTCAACATCAACTGCAGGATGGGGGGGGGGGAGAGGCATGCCCCATCAGTCTCCTGCCTGACGATTGGATGATGCACATTTCAAGGCCCACAATGCATCGGTGCGACGCCTCAGTTTCAGTTTGTTGTACCAAAAGCCAGACCAATCAGAAGCGAGACCATCGTGTCGCTAATGGCTCCATCACAATCATTGATCGGCCACCTCTGCTTCCCGTCGGTCCAGCGGATTCAGCGCCAGGATGCTAAATCAATAGCAGCCTCTGTTCGGTGCATTAGCTGTCCGCGATTTTCATTTTCCAATAATCAATGCTGAGATAAACTCTGATTTTATATTTTCCCATCGGAGAAGCAAAATACCACGAAGATGAGGCTGAATTCTTCCTCGCTGGTTCGGTGCATTTTTATCCGATCGGAAGCAAACATTAAGACAGGAAATAGCTTTCAGAACAGACGTAATCCAAACCTGCTTTCCAATCATATCTCTGGCGGAGGGACCCCTCCCCTCCCCCCCTGCTTTATTTCTGGAGCTGTAATGAATAGTGAAGCATCATCTGCAGATGAAAGGAACGCGAGTCCGGACCTAATAAGAGCTCTCACAGCGCTGGACCAGGAAGAACCAAACTTGTCACGACCGGCAGGAAGTTTAGGAACTGGAAAGCGGGATCATGTTCTTCTGTGGGCTCCGGAACGCGCCGCTACGACTCTGGAACTACAAGAATGATGGAGATGAAGCCTGGTTGAATGTTTGGGTATCTGGTGAGGAAGAAACTGGAACTGAATGAAGGGATTCAAGATCTTTAGAGAACCTGGTGGAACCATCGGTTGATCCTGGTTACCATGGTCACTTAAACTATCTAAGTCGGAACACTCAGACGCTTTATTGGAAGTAATCCGCCCTGTCTACGATATAGAAATACATCCACACAGTTAGGATCGAGTGAAATTACATAAATTTGTTTATTTGTCAGACGTATAATCGAGAACGACTGAACTCCCAACGACCTGAACCTGTATTTTATTTATTCTGTGTTGTTTTAATGTCCTATAATTGTTTCTAGTCATTCTAAGGGAATAGAACTTTAGTATTTAGAGTAGTAATGACAGATTATATGAAGATTATAGATTGAAATTTAATAAATAACAACTTACAAATGATTCAACTTATGAACACCTCTAGGAAACAACTGTATGTTGAGGACTATCTGTACGCGCTACTAATAAATTCACATGTGAAAGACCTCCAACTCATGTGTTCACAGAGGGACTGGAGGGATTTCTATTCCGTGTTTGGTGTTATTATGGTCTGGCCCTTAATCCAACCTGAGGCACGCTTCATGTTTGTTGAGGGGGGGGTGTCGATGGACAGAAATAAGAAGCATGCTCCCCAACTGGCTCATAAACACCGACCCCTTCCTCCACCTCTCACGTCGGCATCACCTCCGAGGCGACGACACGCGCTAGCGGCTTCACCGTCCGCTAGCGCTAAAACGAGGTGTTCCATTAAAGGAACGCGATTATGGTCTGTGTTTAAGGTTCCACGAAGTCTATCTCAGTTCTCACTTTTCATTCGGCCCCCCTCCCCACCCCCCCATCGCTGAAATTCAAAGGAAATGAGTCTCCAATGAGGGAAAGAGGAAGACAACAAGGTCCTCTTCTCGTTCTGGACAAACGTGACACCAGAAGAGGCGGTGGGGGGGGGGTAAATGTGGTCACTTTCACTTCCACCTCGCAGGTTTCAGCCTCAGAGCTCCATCAGATGAAACATTTCCCACGATGCTCAGGGTGAGCTCTGGACGCCGGACTGTGGGACGCCTGAGATTCTGAATGTAAAGGTCGCTTTAAAATGAGATTCCTATCCGACGTGTTCTGTTGGCGTCCAGTGATGGATCTCATCATCCTCCTGGAGTTTAGCGCTAACCGTTGCTAACGGTAACGGACTCTGACTCGTCCGGTCCTGAGGTGGTTTGGGGGGGTCAAAGCGAACATCTGAAGCAGCTTCTCAACCATTTGTGCGGCAGAATCTCAGTTTTTTTCCTGAAACCAGACGCCTGGACCAGCAATGCTCCGATTTCTGAGGGTAACCATGGCAACAGCCCGGGATCAGTTCCTCTCTCTGCCCTCCCAATCCAATCCCTCTCAGATTAGATACGACCATCACACAGAGGAACTGAACCCTCTGGGATTAGATTACAGAACCAGAGGCTCTGGTTCCCTGTAGTTCCCTCAGGAACTGAACCATCCCAACCTATCAGCTTGGAGATGGGCGTGGCTCAAAACAAAATAGCCAATCAGAACCTGTCCCACATCCTCCTCGACTCCTCAGCGATTACCGATCGGAGTAAAACACTGGACTGAAACATTATTAATAACCCGATTTCATTTGAAGTTTATATAAACGTCAACAAAATATTTAAGATTCTCTTTTTCTAATAAATAAATTAAAACAAAATATTTTTTAAAAAAACAAGATACTGTTGTGTAAATTGAATAAACACCAACAAAGACGTTTGACACAGCTCAACAATGAAATAAAAAATGTGAATTAACGCCGTCGTAATGTTTATGAACGGTTGTTAACATTTAGACGCTTCACATTCATTTAGATGTTTCAAGGTCAGACGTACAGCCACCAGTGTGTGTGTGTGTGTGTGTGTGTGTGTGTGTGTGTGTGTGTGTGTGTGTGTGTGTGTGTGTGTGTGTGCGCGTGTGTGTGTTATCAGTGATGTGGATAAGGTACACTCCATTTAGAGCAAACGCATCCAAGCGCCGCAATTGTCACGCTTAGACGGCGTGTAGCCATGTGTTCTCACACGCTTACATAGAGATCACACGCACACACACACACACACACACACACACAGATAAATAATGCAAAAGACGTGTGTGAATCTGCTCAAAGGACTGACAGTAACGTCGGCATCAATAATTGACGTGCTGATGGGGGATCAGACAGGAAGTGAGAATCAGCTGGTCGGGTCAACTTCCTGCAAGCGGAGCTCAACTGTCATGGACGGCAATCAGAAATCACGCCACAGACAGATGGAAGGAAAGAGTTAAATTTATTTGCTTCGTGCGTTTTTCCATGTAGGCGTCGAGCTCCGGCGTTGCTTCCTCTAAAGGCCGACTTCAGACTCTCACCGAGTCAAACACACACACACACACACACGTGTGTCACAACATCCTGCAGCGGCTGATGAGACGGTGATGAAACACCTTGACGACAGCAGACCAGCGAGACGAGCCGCCGTCCAGTCCGGTTCGCTAACGGTGGCTAATTTAGCTGCTTTCACTCACGGCGACAGAATGAAACAACAACAACATCCAACTAGAACCAATGCAGTCACAGACTGCAACATCCCGCGGCATCCATGAATTCAAAATTTGACCTACTTGCATAGGTCAAAGATCAAAGCTAGTGCTTTGACCTACTGTCATAGATCAAAGCAGCAGCTTTGATCTATGTCATAGATCAGTATGGTCTTACACCGGCCTTCACCCTTGTCTTTCTATCTTAACCGGTTCCTAAGTGTACAAAAGTTTAAATTTGACCTTGAAGTACTTTTCTCAAGGTCAAGGTCATCTCATTTTCATCCCCTCTGCTGCCTAAGTAATCTGCTTTTTGTTTCATCTGTCTATCTGCAACGGTTTTGAAGATATTTGGTGGACGGACAGACAAACACACGAACACCGACGATTACAACACGTCACCGCTTTGAGTCGGGATGTAACAAGACGGCGCTAGTAGCAGTTAGCAGCTAGTAGCAGTTAGCAGCTGACTCAAAAAACCACATGTAAACGTCAATGTCGTCGACGCGTCAGCGTTTCATGTGTTGCTTTTTGTCTGCCACCGTGTAATCGCGGTAAAAATCTCTCCTGGCATTATTTTATAGGCCGACAAGCATTTTTGTATTGATTACAACCATAATGAGGTATTAGATTCACAACATGTGTCACAATCCACATGACGTCAGCTAGTAATCAATACAGCCAGCATTAAATCAACTGGAACGTTTCAGAGTCGCGATTTAATGGGTTCATGGTGCCTGAATTTATTCTGTCATCTAAAATAGAATAAAGAAATATGTTCAGATCTTTATTTATTTTTAAAATGACACAAAGAGATTGAACGGCGCATCAAGTTTCAGACGACAATCAATCATTTCCCGTTATCGGCAGCAGAGTTTTGATTTTTCTTAGAAAACGCTCCAGTTCTTCACAAATCGTTTTCATTTGTCGCTGGAATGACCCAGTTTCCCAGCATGCATCATTAAAATTTCATCCTCCGCACAAAAAAAAAAAAAAAACAAAAAACAAAAAACGACACATGTCCAACACATTGTTGGAAAAACCAAATCACACACACACACACACACACACACACACACACACACACACACACACACACACACACACACACACACACACACCGTCTCCCCTCCCCCTCCCTCCTTCCAGCCACCAAATCCACTTAGAGGCCAGTGTGTGACTCGCTGATTGTTTTCTCTCTGTGGCAGCAGCTGCTCCTCCTCCTCCTCCTCCTCCTCCTCCTCTTCCTCCTCCTCTTCCTCCTCCTCTTCCTCCTCCTCCTCCTTCTCTTCCTCCTCCTCCTTCTCTTCCTCCTCCTCCTCTCCCTCCTCCTCCTCCTGCTCTTCTTCCTCCTCCTCCTTCTCTTCCTCCTCCTCTTCCTCCTTCTCTTCCTCTTCCTCCTCATCCTCCTCTTCCCCCTCCTCCTCCTACTCTTCCTCTTCCTCCTCCTCCTCTTCCTCCTCCTCCCCCTCCTCTTCCTCGTCCTCCTCCTCCTCTTCCTCTTCCTCCTCCTCTTCCTCCTCCCCCTCCTAATTGACTGTCAGTCAGACGTGGAGAGACTTTCTCCACAAGTGTGTGATCACTTTGTAAAACACACACAATCAAACAAAGACCAGGATGCACCACACATCCAATTACAACCGCTGTATCAGCTAATTAGCATTAGCGGCTACATGATAATCCCCCCACACAGAGAAAAGAACAACTTTGAGCCGCCTTCATTTATTTACATTGAGCAACGCAGAAGCAACACAGCACTGCACAGCTGTGTGGGTTTGAACAGCATGTTAGCTTCTGTTAGCGGCGTAGCACGTGAGGCAGACCTTCTCTGATCAGAGTTAGCCGCTAACTGCTGCTAACTGATTTGAAATTTTAATTTATTTTATTTCGGCACATACTTGTAGAAGTCACATGACCTCACTTTGTCTGGTGTTTATTCTTCCTTCAGACAGAAACACTGTAAAAACTGAATGTGTGTGTGTGTGTGTGTGTGTGTGTGTGTGTGTGTGTGTGTGTGTGTGTGTGTGTGTGTGTGTGTGTGTCTGTGTGCGTGTGTGTGTGTGTGTGTGTGTGTGTTCATTCACACCCCTGTCATCACAGCAGGTCAGCATTCACACTCTGCTCTAACTAAATCAAAGCTGCCGCTCTCACCTTGACCTGAGCCGTGACACACACACACACACACACACACACACACACACACACACACACACACACACACACACACACACACACACACACACACACACACACACACACACACTCTCTGGTGAGATCTTTCAGCAGGGTGACAACAGCCAACCAAATTGCTGTTACTCAGACTCTGTGAACCAATAGCAGGCCACACTTCGTTCATCAGCGGCCAATCAGGAGCCTGCATCATTGTTCCAGATGAGGCTGTGGCGCCGCTGCTCTTCACTTATTATTCCACGGCGCTTCTGTCGCCTCAGACGGAACAGAGAGCTCTTCATCAAACCACAAACGGACGCTTCATCCGTCGCCACCAAACCGAGGCTCCTGATTGGTCAAGAATGTTTCTGCTGAGGGTCCTGAACCACACTGCGTGTCCATCACCTATCATTATTGATCGACTAAAAAAACAACTCAAATTTAAGGTCAGACAAGTAACAAAATATCCAGACTGGAGGGGATTTATTGATTCTGAATTAATCAATACTTTAATATAAATGATCAAAACTGAGGACAAAAAAAAACATTTTAAACATTTAAACGGCTAAAAATAATCATAGCACCTTCCAGAATCAAAAATAAGCGTCATTTATGCATTAAAAAACAACAGAGAAGATGATTTACGCTGTAAATAAAATAAATTTAAATTTAAATATTTTTAAAAAAAATAAATTAAATTAAATTAAATTAAATTAAATTAAATTAAATTAAATTAAATTACTGATTCTGGTGACGATAACAGGAAGTGTTTGTGAGTTCATCAATGCAGCGTCTCTGAAGCTCATCAGCAGCGATCCTCATTGTGACCAACGAGATGCTTAATGGATGACCGTCTCCTATGGCAACAACCGCCCATCACGGAGGGTGAAGAGGTATGCAACCAATGAATGAATCAATCAATCCATCGATCAATGACTCGTAAAGGAGAGGGAGCGCAATGACGAAAACGTGTGAGGAGATGGGATGGAGGAGTTCATTAACGGAGGAGGAGGAGGAGGAGGAAGGAAACAGAAAAGGAAACAGAGAAGGAGACAGGAAAGGAGACATCTTCCAAGTGATAAAATCTGAATCCGACCCTCCGGCTCTATTTTGGTGTCCAGCTTTAAACTCACATATTAAATGAAGACGGGTTCAGTCGGTTTTTTTGTAATGAGGGAAAAACATCCCGTCACACGGCGTTAAAATAAAAAGGAAAAGAATTCCTGCATCGGCCTGTTTATCGGCTCTAAAGTTTAACGGGTTCGTTCTCGGAGCCAAGTTACATGAAAATCCATCCAGTCGTCAAAACAAACAAATAAAGCGTGTAACCAACCGACCGACCGATCAACCAACCAGCCAACCGACCGACGCAGGAAAACATCACCTCTCAGTCGATGCCATCAAATAAAATTCATCCCATTAAAATCCCTGAAAGCTGGAATGTTGCCTTTAAATTTATCCCCAAACCAAAAACATCCAGTTTAGTTTTCAGATAAAAACACAAATATCTACCTGAACACAAAACAAAAAACCCTGTCTGTTTGTTTATTATTGTCTTTGAGGGATGGGGTCAAGCAGGGGTCACGGCGTGGCCATAGTAGGATTCTCCATGTGCTTTTTTTTTGGGGGGGTGGGTGTTTGTTATCTTTATTTGTGGTTGACATTTGAAAGCCAGTCCAACTAATCAATAACAACAACAATGATGCAAAGCTGTTTTGTTCCAGAAACGTGTTCTGGGTCCAGAATCTCACCTCCATCGCCATGGAGACGAGACTTTTAGTGAACACCTCCTCTCATAGGTCTTTGTTCTGCTGGGCATTGCTGCTTGATGGAGGTGATTGACAGCTACACCTGTAGAAGGTGTAGTTAGCCTAGAGGTGTAGTTAGCCTACAGAGACCCTACAGGTGTCAGCTTTCATCCACCTGATGACCACACCCAAGTCTTGTGGTCGGAGCTGGCTTTGTTCTGGTCTGATCTCTGTCACACACACACACACACACACACACACACACACACACACACACACACACATACACACACACACACACTCCTCCCCAGGGCGTGGCTCTGAACCCACAATCAATTCACGGCGACCGAAACCAGACGCTGTGTGCACGAGCGCGTGTACGAGCGCGTGCACGAGTTCGTGCACAGGTTGTGACATCATCCTCTGGCTGGATCCCGACTCGACGCGGCGCTAATGGCAGCGAGACGAGTTCTTCTCGCTACTGATTTCACCTGTCGGGGTTTTCCGGCTGCGTTCTGGGGCGACAGGCTGATCCCAGATCTGTCGATGTGATCAACAGTTCCATCAATCAAACAGGGAGGGGGAACAAAGCCCGAGTCGGCATCTTCACCAGCATCTTTATCTGTGCTGAACCAAACAAACAAACAAGCATCCACCTAAACACGAGTCAGCCATCCTCTACTGACTCCACGCTGGTGGGGGTCAGGTGGAGGTTCTCCTCCGCCTCCAACTCTTCAGGTCCTTCACAGACTGGTTGAAGGGGACGTTCACTTCCTGTTTGACGACATCTCCACAGATGACTCTGTGCTAAACACACGAGAGTTCACAAACCGGGGCGTACGAGCGAGAGCAACCTGGGACCTGCAAAGTCTAACCCCTAACCTCTAACCCCTGACCCCCTGGGGTGTTGCAGCTGCTCTGGCCGACGTCACGAAAGTCTCTGAGAAGAACGTCTTTCTCTAAACGACTTGTGTGTGATTTTATGGAGGCTGTATGGAAACTCCCTTCTGTTCATCCAAGTCTGGGGAGGAAGAGCGTCGAGCCGGAGGCTTCACAGAGCCGATCAAAGACACGTCAGCGGGGCAGATGACTTGGACCGGGGCAGATGACTTGGACCATGTGGATCATGTGGACGGGATCTCCGAGCACTAAACCCCTGAATTTAACGAGGAAAGGAGATAACGACCAAAAACTCTTGGCTTCTTAAGACCTTTACTTTTGCCATTTTGGCCGTCAGTGCTGACGTGAGATAATCTGATGCTAATCTCTGAGATCTGGAGGGGCGTCAAAAACATAAATACACAGCCACTCACGCAGGTTTGAAGCAAAAAATCCAAAAAAATTGGGGAAAATTTTTAATCGCCAATGGTTGAGTTTCAAATGACTATTTTTCGTGATTTATTCATGATTAAACTGTGGATTCATTTAGCAGTTGAACCAAAGTTTGGTTTACATTAACACGAAGAAATTATCTGGTATTTTTATGGATCTATTTACGATACATTAAATAATTAGAATCAGATCAGAGAGCGTCATAAATAAAGTTCGGCGCCCGAGTTTGATGATGATGACAGCTCTGTTCACGCCCAAAGCAGCGGCGGCTGTAGAATGAGGGTAAGCTCAAACTATAAAGAGACGCGAGGATAGGCTAACAAACAGCACGTCTGCTAACACGCTAACACCTGATCAGCATTTTAATGCGGCGGCATTTAGAACGCCGCCGCGGGATTTTTATCCGTTTGTCGTTTCGCTTTCAGAAAGTTCCGTTAGCTGCCGACGGCTAACACCTGCTTACTTAATACGACCTTAAACGTGACGCCCGTTCAAAAACGCAGAAAGGCCCCCCTCCCCGAACGAAGTTTCAACGCTCGATAGTGTCGGCAGGAAGGAGTCTTCACGTGTGTCACAGATCCGCTGAACGATCCGACCGACTGCCTATATTCAGGAAGTACTCGGGATCATTTTCAGATGTGGGAATATTTTCCACACAGCTGTGTCCAAATCCTTGAGGAGAAAAAAATGATGACCAGATGTGGTCAAAAGTGCCACAACATCCATAGAAGATGCTAATGTTACATTAGCGTGAGCATTTCTTAAGAGTTTGGACGGTTTTGGGCGCAAACGGAGGTTCAGATGAATTTACTGCTGGTTTTGGGGATTTTACCTTTTAAATAGCAACATTTTTACCTGAAACATGAGCAAATATTTTTAAAAAGCCAATCTGAATGACAAAGCAGGTGTGAAAAAAGGTGTGACAAACTCAGAGCAGTTTGTGGATATCAAGAACAGGAAGTCGGACCAGACCTAATGATGATTGGGTTTTGGGGTGTCTCTGATCGCTTTCGAAATACAACAAATATTTTGAGTCTGGAAACGCAATTTTTTTCCAGAAACAAACATCATGTTTCGAAGCTTCTTTTTAGACCGACCCGCCTCTATTAAGACGCCACCGATGGGGCAACATGGCGAGGACTGGAATACCGCTAAATGAGTCACCTGGGCGGTGAATGCTAGCTATTCCAACGGCGGCGCGTCTACGCCAACGTCGGAACATCCACCTGCTGCGCCTCTGAAAACAGGTTCTAACCAGGAGATGTCTGATGTAATCAACGCCGTAGGGCCAAAACTTTAATTGCTGGTTGTGCAAAAAGTTGTTTACCCTCAGTGTCACCTGAGAAATTTATGAAGCGTACTTCCCAAAAGCAACTCAGCCAGAAAGACTATTTGAATCCCTCGAGGGCATGGATCACAGATTAATGCGATGACAAAGTCAGCTAATGTTTATTTTTCCTTAATAAAGACCCGTGAAATAAAGTCGGCTTCAGCCGGAGCACCGACTTATTAAAAAGACGGTGGGAAATCTGGCGTGGATGACCCCCCCCCCAATCCACCCAAAAAGAAACTCCACCAAGAAGGAGCGTCGCTCCGGAAAAACACCTTGAATGTTCTGATGAACGCCAGCGACTACAATGGAAACCTGACGACCGTGCACCCCCCCCCCACCCCCCAGGACAAAGACAGATGCTATGACAGACGCCGCCTCCCCCAACGGTGGGGACGCTCCTATAAATACACCTGGTTAGCGATGCTAGCAGTCGCGCAAACTGGCTGTGAAGCGTTGACCTCATGCTGGTTTAGTCTGACAAGGAGCCTCGAACGCCTCGAACGCCTCGAACGCCGTTAGAGTTCAAAGGTACGTGTCAGATGACACCATTACGTGGAGACGCTACCTGAATGAGATGTTCCACAACCCCTGCATTTGTAACAGTCTGCTTTTAGCATCGACGCTAAAGTAGCGCATTCCAGAGGTGAGCAGGCGGCCATCTTTGAGGCGGGAAGTCAATCAGCTTTGAGGTTGTGCCAAAAACACGCTGAACGTAAGTCAACGCTTCGCCGTCCACGCCGCATAGAGCCTTCAAACTCGCCCCTGAAATTTATCGCCGGTTCGTTCTGGGTGAGAAGAATTCATGAGAAGCCTGTCAGAAACAGGAAGTGCATTAGCATTTATGCTAAGGAAGTAGCCAGAAGAACCCTCGATCCGGATCGATCCGGATCTGCATCTCGTTCCGTTTCAGACGGAACCATCAGGAGGGAAATATTAGTTTCTCTGCAATAACAAAGTCATAGAGTTGATGAAGAGGTTCCACCATCATCATCATCATCATCATCATCATCAACGCTGAGTCATATTTGGAGCAAACCACTTCATTTTTAATGTGTGATGACGTCATGTTTTAATGCGTCAGTCAACAAAACACAAAAAAAAACCGTCCAAAACGGTCACGTGGTTGGTTGGTTTGACCAACCGACAAATGAGCAATCATGATGATGGACGGGGGGGGGGGGGGACGGGGACGGGGGGGGACTCTGATCCATCATCAGCGTGATGATCAACGTGGATCACTGTGTGACGTCAGCAGCCGTTGCGCCTCATGCATGACGAAATATGTCACGGCCGTCCGTCAGAGCCCCCCCCCCCCCCCCCACACACACACACACTCAACCGCACCGTCACGCACGCGCACCCCCCCCCCATCCCGTCACAACTGCAGCCCAGATGTCGAGTCCCGCGCGCCCCACGCAACATCTGCAAATTCACGCGTTACGTAAGAAAAGAGCGTGACATGCATCCCGGGGGAGGAGGGGGGGTGAGGTAGTGGAGGGGGGGGGCAACACGCGTCATGTGATCTAACGTGACATCTGACTGAGGGACGGGAGGCTTGACATTCCGCTCCCCCCGCGACGGAGTCCGCCTCACTGACAGCAAAGCACGCATAGAATGTGGACCTGACGTGGAATGGGGGGGGGGGCTTACCTCCTCCAGTGCGCCTTCAGTCCTCCGCTCCGTGGACCCCCCCGCTGTCCGCCGACGAGGAAGAGGAGCCCAGCTGTGCGCCTCCCGTCCTGAAACTCGGGCTGGTTTTACCGCAGGGGGGGGGGGGACGCTGTCGTGCGTAAAACGCGTCTCCCGCGGGTCCGGGGTTTAAATCCACACAGCCGGTCCGATCCGAGTCCGGGTCCTGGTCCTGGTCCGGGTCCGGGTTCTCGTCCTGGTCCCGGGAGCTCCTGCTCTGCGTCCTCCCGTCACGTCGCGCTCCTCCCGCGGCTCCGCGCTCCTTTCTCTCCGCGTCTACAACCGCGGCCAGTCCTACAGCGCGCGCACTCGCGCCGCGCGTCCACGCCGCCGGGGCCGTGAGGTGGGGGCTACGGGCTGTGTTGTTATGGGTGGGTGGGATGACGGGAGGCCCCTCCCGTGGAATTATTGTGTGGACGTGAAGGTTTTCCATTCACCGGATCGAACGCAGCACGTGACCGACGTGAGGGTGGGTGTGGCCACAGTGGGGACACACACACACACACACACACACACACACACACACACACACACACACACACACACACACACACTGACACACACACACACACTGACACATGGTCAACACTTCCTCAAATTGAAATGCAGAATTCCTTCAGAATCTTTACATCAAATCTCTGACGCAAACAAACATGATGACGTCACGGACCTGATGTTCGTGGGGGGACCTGATGGAGTCATGTTTAAAGTGATTTATTGAAAAGTAATCAATCACTTCCAGGCTTATGTTGCCAGAAATTGGTTTTAGCCACGAGAGCTCAGTGGGGGGTTGTCTGATTGATTGATTGATTGATTTGTTCTGGTTGCTATAACATTTTGTACTTCCTGTCTGTTACAGTAATTATTATTATTGTTATTATTATTATTTTTTAATTATATTATTATTATTATTATTATTATTATAATTATCATTATTGTTATTATTATTATTATTATTATTATTATTATCTGCTAATAGGTTTGATTAGATATCCAATCATTTACTATTCATCATGATACTGAAGGAACAATTAAATATTAATAAATATATATAAATATGTAAATATGTATACATATTTAAATATCAAGGAACAAAGTACAGGTTTTTCTCCTCATAGAAAACAAACACCGTTGTTGTTTCTTTTTTAGGAATCCTCACTGGATAAATAAATTCAGCCCAACCAAAAAAAACCAATCAAATGTTTTCTTGACGGTGTGTTTGTGGCGTTTGTTGATGATCGAGTGTTTTCCTGACTTGATTATGAGGATGAGTCACCGGGCCTTCGTCCTCCAGACGCGTCGGCCCTCCTGGTCGAAACGGATTCGTGGGTTGAGAGGTTTTTTTGTTCTCACCGTGGGGATGGGGGGGGGGCGAAACTCAACTCTGTTCCAGCTGTAGAGGAAAAACACGCTGAGAATCTTTGGTGGATCTAATTAGAGGAGATTTATCCGCTGATCTGGGATGAACTCCTCCGGGCTGCTGGGTCCTGACAGGTGATACGTCCTGCTGGCGGGGGATTGGCCCTCCACCTGAGTGTGAAGAAACCGATCGCACACGCTCCTCGGGCGGGTTTCAAAACATCATATCTGTTTTTCGCGGGATCGGTTTCCAGCCCGGTGACATATTTACCAGCCAGACATTTTGAAAAGGAAATCCTCCCTTCGGCCCTGAATGTTGGAATCCAACTCCGCGATGAGGGGCCACGGCGCCGGCGTCCAAAACGACAGGAGCTTCACGGTAGCTCAGGGTAGGGGGGTGGGGGGACAATGGACTGGAACGTCTGAAACGGTGGGGAGCATCGCCTGCAGGCCGAAGGGAATCTTCTGTCAAACAGAAACCTGAGTTGGAATTTTAAAAAATAACATCTACAAAAACAGAGAAGCAGCAACAACGGGGCCTCTCGGACTGTCAGCGGGGGCCACATTGTGCTTCGTTTACTGTAAAAACACAACAAAATTCACCATTGGCCAATCAGCCGTTTGACGGTTCTATTGTCTGGTAGTTAGCTTGTCTGAGCAAAAAGCCACAACGACCTAGCCTTGCGTCATCTATTGATAAATTTCAACAGTTTTTTAGCATAATTTGCTGAAATAATATTTTTCGGCCTTTTTATACACACTTTCACTCTTCTTTTTTCTTTGCCGTGTTAATTATACCCTGAAATATCCTGATAAGTTTAAAAAAATTGTGGTCCAGAACCAGTTGTCTCCCCCCAGTGTTCGTAAGAGTAATTACACACAAACCACAGCCCTGAAGGCGTTCCTTTATAGTTATCATATTTATTATTTACTATTTTATTCACAGAAAATGAAAACATCAGAATAATTCTTGAATTATAAAACCCGTTCTTTGATACGTTTTTTGGTTTTATTCGTAGGAAATAAATTAGACGAAGTTTAATAACCATTGGGTTCAAATATTTCAAAAAGTGTGTTTTTCTTTGTCAACTCAAATTACTATAAATGCCTGACGACGCAGTTCTCGACACGCGATTTATCTCATTGTCGCTGAAGAACAAGAACCAGTTTGAACAGAAAAAGAAAAGTCCAGTCGTTGATATTTTCTTGGCAATGAAGGAAAAAACATCGACGGAAAAACTGATGACAAACTTTCCTGGATTGAAAGCATCAAGTGGATAAAGTCAGTCGCTCATTAAACACTGGTCACACTGTGTAGCTCTAACCTGGAGCAGCAGAGAAAATGAAAGCTCTCTCTCTCACACACACACACACACACACACACACACACACACACACACACACACACACACACACACACACACACACACATACCAGTGGTTGCTATTTTTTCCATCAAGCCGTCTTAAAAAGCTGTAAAAATTTCAGGCCCCTCTGACGTTTTTATAAACTAGTAATAATACTTGAAACCAACGGATCCCAGCTGAACTTTATGGACTTTATCAGAGAACAAGAACTGCATGTTTCTCCTCACATGTTTCTCAGACGTTAGTTACTGTGGCGCAAGTAGAAAATAAAAGTTGGCTCAAAGGGACTCGAACGCCTCTTAAAACACTGACAGATTCATGGGGTCTGTTTTTCTTTTTCTCACCCTGTCAGAAGCGAGTCGGGCCGTTTTTACGCTTTACGTTCCGTTTGAGAATAAATCCTCCGAATGTAATTTAGACAGGATGGAAAAAATACTAATGGCACATTCAAGGCACATCAGGATACATCAGATAGCCAGATATCTAATCAATCAATCGTCACATGTATTAGGTCGTCAGTAACAATTTCCCTATGATGTCATAGATATTAGTCATCAGATATGGTCAGTCATGTAGTTTCCAAGTTTTTTTTTATAGGCCCGAAATTCCCCAGGTTTCCTAAATGCAGCAGACTGTGATACGCTGGCGATGCATCCGAGGTGTACCCTGCCTCTTGCCCATTGTCAGCAGTTTTAGGGTCCAGCAGACACGGATGGATACATGGATGGATGGATGGATGGATTCAGCAGAGGTGCAGTTAGCCAGCAAACCTTTTTAGCATTAGTGATTTTTTTATTTAATTTTTAATTAATTTAATTTATTTTAAATTTTAATTTACTTTATTGATCCCTTTGAGACATTATTGTGAATGTTTGCTGGTTGAGGTTTTATAACCAAATACACATGGAGGTTACGGGATAGCATGTAACGCTAACGGTTCCTGTGTCGTCTTTTTTTGCAGGATCCCATCAAATCGCCTCTAAAAGTCGACCCCCGACGCCGGGACCCAGATAATGCTGACATCAGCGTAATCCCCTCAGGTGATCCCGAACAGTTAGCGTCCAGACGAGACCGGAGATAGCACTCATCCATCACCCCGCGCTAAGCCCGCATGTCAAAACAACGTGGCCAGAAGGCGTCATGGGCTCGGCTCAAATGTTAAAAACGACCTGGAGAACAATGTGAGAGCTGCTGTTAGAAGATAAACATGTTGGAGGAGATCTAATGTCTGCAGGCGGATCCAGTGGGATCTGCGAGCCGACGCCGGGGCCAACAAAACAAATCAAACCCAGAATCCTCCTCTTCTCTGAATAAACACTGTGGTATCATGGCTTGCTTATTGCCGCGCTGCAGCTGTAAACTCTCTGCTTCCCTGCACCAGTCCTTTGAGAACAATGTGAGGATGTGATTATTTTTGATAATCTGAAAGTAAGCTGCCAGTCTGTGGAAACGCTCCAGTGTTTAACCGAGGGAACGACCGCAAACAAGAAGCAAAGAGGTTTGTTTTACGGAGTTTAAGTACTGAATAACTGTCTTGACTCATTGATGAATCACCTGGTGCTCATCGTATGATCATGAGAGAATGTGCATTCAGGGCTAGAAGACTTTGCCAGTGACAGATCATAAGCTTTGGAAAACACCTCTCTGGTTTGAGCCTCAGCTCTATAACGATGTTAAATAAAACGCCTTCCTTCACCCTCCTCTGCTCGGAATCCATGATGGTTCATGAAGTGCTGAAAAAAATGTAATAAATAAAGGAATGGCTAGAAACGACCTCCACCTGACCAGACAGGTCAAAGGTCAGACAGGTCAGAGGTCAGGTTGGGCTTCTATAGCAGCAGGGCTCCAGAGCCGATTTACAGCTCAGGACACATATCGAGGAGTTCTGCATTGAATCAGGCTATCCTCATCTGTTTATGAGGTTAGTTCCACACAAAGGGCAATAAATTAAAGTATAATACAATAAAAATAAGTAAAAAGGCTTCGATAAGTATTCACATTCAAGACAGGAGGTCCCCCTGGTGGACAGAGAGATGAATTACACATATGAATCATTGTTAAGCATGACACAGCAGAGCATCTATTTATTTATCCATTAATTTACCATTTCCATCCATCAATTCACCTCCTCATATATTACAACGGTACCGATCGGTAATCGATCCGTTCTGTCTGAACGCTGATCCGTTCATACGGTACCAGGGGCCTGAAAGAACAGACTGCGTCCTCATTTCATCACATCTGGACACAGACAGTCAAACAGACGTGGAAACACACGGTTGTGTCGAAATTAGGATTACTTCTAATAATTATATTTCTAAAGATATAACAGTAATAATTCTAAATATAAAGATTTGGGATTCTAAAGAGTTCGAGGATCCCTGTTAGAGTCAAACTGAATGTTTTTGTTCAGGCTAAACTGTCCTCCTCTCACATTTGTCAAGCCCTCAAGAGCAGCCAATCAGAGGCAACGTGAGGCGGGTCCAACACCAAGTTAGACCGACTCCTTTTCCTGACGTCATCAATACGCGCCACACAGTTAGCTCCGCGAGCGGTAAGTGTTTCATTTTTCCACAAATTACAATTAATACTTGTATCCCGCGGTGTTATAACGTCCTTTATTTCATAGTGCGTCATATACAATATTTACTGAAAGAGTTTCGTCACTAATAAAGGATTTAAAACCTGAGTCTGGGCCGATGAAAAAATTGTGTTGATTCATCTTCATCCGGTGAACTGAGCATCTATGTGACAGTAAGCTAGCACCTGTTAGCTAGCGCTAGCCAAACAGCTCCTGCTATAACAGGAGCTAGTGCTAATCAAACAGCTCCTGCTATAACAGGAGCTAGTGCTAATCAAACAGCTCCTGCTATAACAGGGGCTAAAGCTAAACAAACTACGAACCGAAACTATTACAGCCATAGTATATAAAGAGCTAACGCAAACCAAAACCACTTCAGCTGTAACAGGAGCTAATGCTAACCAAAATGACTAAAGCTACAGTATAACAGGAGCTAATGCTAACCAAAATTACTATAGCTACAGTATGACAGGAGCTAATGCTAACCAAACCACTTCCGCTATAACAAGTTAATTACTTTGAGAACGTGTTAGCTTGCTGTTACAAGGTTTATGATAGCTAGTTTTTGACTTTGAGTTTCACTTTCACTCACACACCCCCTTATTCATCATAAAACACTCATACGGATTGTTTTTATCGTCCTCACCAGTTGGAAGGTTGTCCTAAAGTCTCCAAAGATGGTGAGTAAACCTTCCTGACAGCATTTAACGCGTTGTTTTTCTTTAAACTGATGTGTTTCTTAGCTGTCCTCATCTTTTTGCCTTTGGAAGCGTTGTGGTTGATAGGATGTAAAATTTCCAGTTTCTTATGATGTAAGGTTTTCTCAACTTGGGAGTTTAGAAAATGACTTCAGTTTATTTATTAAAGTTCTTCTTGAAGAATTTTGCACGTTTAATTCTTCCTGAAGTTAAAAAAAAAGTGCTGTAATGAGTTCTGAATATCGTAAAACTAATTGTTTCCTTCCAGTCCCGTCGATATGATTCCAGAACCACTATCTTCTCACCAGAGGGTAAGAGTTCTGCACGTTTACCCTGAAGGCTCAAAGATTCCAGTTTTCTGTGGCCATTGTTTTATGAAGAAGTCTGGACTCTTTTGCATCATTTTCAGGTCGTCTGTACCAGGTGGAGTACGCCATGGAGGCCATCGGGCACGCCGGCACCTGCCTGGGAATTCTGGCCAGTGATGGAGTGCTACTGGCGGCTGAGAGGAGGAACATTCACAAGCTGCTGGACGAAGTGTTCTTCTCCGAGAAGATCTACAAGCTGAACGAGTGCGTCAGCTTTCCAATACAGAAAGAATCTTTTAAAGGGGCATGAAGTTGTTTTGTAAATCAGTTTCAGCTGGAGTGAAATATTGCTTTCTTCAGTGTTTAAAAGCCAACTTTTGGGGATGCATTGATTTAACTTCGTCCTCTTTCCTTGCAGAGACATGGCGTGCAGCGTGGCAGGAATCACATCAGATGCTAACGTGCTAACCAATGAGCTGAGACTGATAGCACAGAGGTGAGCTGAGGTGAAAATGGTTGTGATTTCTGCTGGTTGTGACACCGCATGAACCTGACGATCCGTTGCAGGTACCTGCTGCAGTACCAGGAGCCAATCCCATGCGAGCAGCTGGTCACTACTTTGTGTGACATCAAGCAGGCGTACACACAGTTTGGAGGTACGAAACATCACGGCAAGAAGCCGACCCCCGTGTGGTTGGACATGACGACAAACCCTGTGTCTGTGTGTCCTCACAGGGAAGCGTCCTTTCGGCGTGTCGCTGCTCTACATGGGCTGGGACAAACACTACGGCTTCCAGCTGTACCAGAGCGACCCCAGTGGGAACTATGGGGGCTGGAAAGCCACCTGCATCGGGAACAACAGCGCTGTGAGTCTCACAGGAGCACTTTTAGTTCCCGGATCAGTTCTTGAATTAAATATCCAGAATTACAGAGTCACAAAGTCAAAGCAGGAAGTTCAGGTTTAAACATTTTATCCCAAGGGAGGGTAGGGGAATCATAAAGGTGCTATTCCCCTTTCTGACACTTGATGGCGCTGCTGTGCAAGATTTAAACAGATGTGACCTACTCAGTTCTGACTCCTAGGGCAGGTGATCTACTCAGTCCTGAGTCACGATGGCTCTGGAGACCCCAGTGGGTCTCCTAAAGGCTGCACATAAAGCATCATGGGCATCAGACCCACCTCAATGCATTGTGGGGGGAAGTTTTTGTCCAGCAAGTCCATGTACGCACTTTTGGTTTAGCATTTCCTTCTATAATTTCTGTTCATCCTGCCGTTTTGTCTGTTTTTTTTTCTGTTTGTCTTCTAAGCATCTCTGCTTCTTTCCAGGCAGCCGTCTCGATGCTGAAGCAGGACTTCAAGGAGGGAGAGATGACTCTGTCAGCAGCGCTCGCTCTGGCCGTCAAAGTTCTCAACAAAACCATGGATGTCAGCAAGTTGTCTGCAGAGAAAGGTTTGGATTCGAGCCCACAGAACGTAGAAGAACTGGCTTGTCATTGTTTTTAAAGAGCGACACCTCTTTCTCTTCTGCCGCTCCCTGATCCTCGGTCTCTGTCGTTTCAGTGGAGATCGCCACCCTGACCCGTGAGAACGGCCAGACCTGCATCAAAGTGCTGAAGCTGAAGGAGGTGGAGGAGCTGATCAAGAAGCATGAAGCCGAGGAGGCCAAAGCGGAGAAGGACAAGAAGGAGAAGGAGCAGAAGGAGAAGGACAAGGAGTAGCCACGCCCTTCACCAGTTTCATGTGTGTGTGTTGAGAACGAATGAAGGTCAGCGCGGATGTGAAAACCTTTGTGTGTGTTTGGTTACTGTTATTTCTTAAAATAAAACCAGGTGATGAATACATACCGGTTGGCTTTCTGAACTTGTTGGAATCAGCTCAAAAAAACTCCACCTCCAATTCCATTCATGACCACAGCTCAGACGATCTGCTGCTCAGGCCTCTGCTGGAGCGTTCAGATCGGATTAACCGCCGGGTCGGTTTAACGCTGCGTGTTGGATGCAGGAAGGCGAGATGAGACACGCATTGGCGTTTTCGGGGAAACGCTGCTGCTGAGGTAAGTTTATGTAAAGTCCTCAGATTAGGGTCAGGAGGCGACAATCTGCTGCGTCTTTTAGCCTAGATTAGTGACACCGCTTTTAACGGCTCGCTTTCCCCAGAGCGGCGTGACATAAGCAGAATCACTTTCACCAGGCCTGAAGTGGATTTCATAATACTGTCAATAATAATGACAGCTTAACGCTCAATGAGGTACAGCATTTCTATAATACCTTCAAACACATCCATAAAACGACAGTCATTGAGCGCATCATCACACGAGTCGCGATTTGTCCAGAAGCCTGCAGGCTGACTGAAAGTCCCGTCCTAACCTGCTGCCGTTTGACCCCCTCAGGGGTTGGACTCAACCCCAGCTGAGTCAGCGACTGGCATCCCCACCCACTAAAAAAAACAAATGTTATTTTATCAGACCAACATATCCCTTTCCAGACAGAATGAAACCGTTTATAAATTTATTTCCTGGTTTGTTTAGAGTTTTATCATACAGAAGTTTTGTTTATCTCCCTCTTGTGTAGTTTCAATTGTTTAGTTTGGTTATTTGTGTTGTTTCCTGTTGCAAAAGTCTTTTAACAATCACAAGAAGAAAATATTAAAACACTTAAAGAATAAAAAACAAGCAGAAAACACTGGTTTACATAACCAGATTTGTCTTTATTCTAAGACAAACATTTCCAGAGTATACAAGAGTGGATTGTCATTGAAAGTTTTCTAATTACATCACTGAGAAACATGAATCCCTAAACAGTAAACAATTGAGAAATATACACACATAAAAATAGACCTCTGAGAATCATTTGACATTTCCAAAGAGCCTGAAGTCGGGGCTCGATCAGTAGCGAGGACGAGGACTCATTTTGATCAGAACACATGCAGAGGAAAACCCGATCCCGATCCGCTACACGCCGCCGCTCCGAAGCGTTCAAGGTCCGGCCGGCGTGGGAATGTCGGATAGTATTGCTTTACATACCAGGTTAAAATGAGCTGAATTCAAAGACGGTTTGAACGAGACAGAATGAATTCTTTGGCGTTTCAACTTTAAAAACCACAAACTGCCCAGAACCCCCGCCTCCCTGTGGTTTTACCCCCATTGCATATACAGAAATCACCCGGGAGGCGCCACACGGTCCGAATCTGCACAAGATGAAATATCAGTAAGACTCAAGAGTAGAAAATATGAACATTGCACTCGCCTCTTTAGGCAACAACAGCCTGGGTTCAATCGACCGGTCGGGGGCGACTTCCTGCCTCTCGTGGGTTAACGTCGAGTCAGAGGGCCAATCCGTGGCATCTGTTAAGGGGTTTCTAGAACACAAAAATGCCCCGTTTGCTGTGTCTTGTGTAATTTTTAACCTTCCAGGAGCTGCAGACGGTCTTGACTTGAATTTAACACTGACCAGGCACAAACCGGGCCTAGAACCCCTCCCCTAACAATCATTATATGTTCTAACATAAAGTAGCGGCTTCTTTCAGCTGAGTTAGCTCGTGGCTAGCTCCTCACCAGCAGCTAGCCGCTGGGCGTTGGGTGTGAAGGCTGTTTCAGGTACAGGAGGGCTTCAGGACTAAACGTGTTGGAATGATGTGAACAGATGCTCTGATATCCGCCGCCTACGCTACAGAGCAAAGTAACATTTTATCGACCGGATCAATCCCACAATTCTCTGCTTTTAGCCCGACAGACATCGTCTCTGTCCTCAGGAGGTTGGAGCTGCTGAATTTTAAACGCAACAATCCAACGTCTCTTGAACGTTTCGTCGACGGCGCCTCAAACAAACAAAAACAAACAAACGCTGCGGCTAACAGATGAGCTAAGCAGGAAGGAGAATCCAGAACACATAAAACGAGTTTGTTTGAAGCTACGCCGCTCTCGGCTGAAGTGGATAAAAGAAGGCGCTGCCTCCCGGTCAGGGGTCAGAACCGATCTGATGGTTTGGGAGAGCAAATAGGGGGGAGGTGGAGGTGTAGGCAGGCGAGGGGAGGCTGCGGGGGTCACTCCTCGTCTGAGCTGCTGTTGTCCAGAGAGTAAACCATGAAGGCCAGATCGGGCCGGGCTGGCACCAGAGGGCTGCCCGGCTTCACCATCTCAAAGCCCATGTACTTGAAGGTCTTGATGATGCATGCTGGGAAGGAAACGAGGACAGAGGGTGACGTTCAGGATCATCGCGACCGTTTGATTGATTGATTTCAAACTGAACTGGACTTACATCGATCCTCTCTGCTTTTATGGAACCACAGGAACACGTAGTTAACTTTCAGCTTCTCCTCAGCGAACTCCAACAGCGCTGTCAGCCTGAGGAAGAGGAGAGAACAGAGAGGGTGAGGGTCAGGGTGAGGAAGGGGGGAAGCCATGATCCACACATCCCTGTTTTCTCTTTACATAATTATGCAATAGCGGCTTTCAAACCGGTTCTGTGCTCGGAGAACAAGAACACGGCACCGTTGTTTTAATTACAGCCACCAGAAGCGCTGATTAGCATCTGTGTCATCACCTTAGAGCAAACCGACAGTTTTACGTCACTGGAACCTTTTTAAATAAAGCTTGATGGATTTTTTTTTTTATTCTGTGGGGACAAACATATGAACTCGAGCCCTGGTTTGTTTCATTTCACGTTGTTCTCACCCCTCTTTGCTGCCCTCTGCCAGCGCCCCGCCAGGAATCTCCAGGTAGAGGCTGTCTTCCGATAGGGCCGTATCCCAGAGGGCCGAGCGGCGCTCACTCAGCTGGTAATGGAAGCGGAGGAGGGAGGGGCTGGCCTGTGTCACCGTTAACTTGTCATCCTGCAGGGGAGACGGGAAGGATTCAGTTTTGAGACTTCAGACGTGAAACCGTTCAGACACAAAACGTGACACAAAAACTCGACATGCTTTTCTTTTGGTTGTGTTTCAGCTTCATGAATCAAACCAAACTTTCGCTTTAAATGTGTTTGTCGACCCAGCAGCAGTCTTTATAAATTGTGGCGTGTAAACATTTGAATCACGCGACCTCGTTTCAACTCAGACGAAAGTTAAATGTGCCAAGTGTGAGGCGGCGTTCTGCCAATAATTTCCTCCACGTCATCAACTAACGGAGCTCCTTCCATTTTATTCGTCCTGTTTGAAGCAGCCAACTGCGTTTCATCACATCTGTCTACTGCTGAATGCCTGCAAGAACTCTTGATGAGAACTCTTAATTAGAGCCCTTATTCTGAGAGCTTTACACACAAGACAAGCAGCTGCTAACAGAATGACAGCACGTAAAAACGAGCTACTGAACGCCGGCGGGGCGGATACTGTCGCCTGATTGGCCTCAACAGAACGTGCCCCGCGGCAGCCGATGAGGAACCACACAAGAATCTCCAGCGCTACCTCCCATCTTCACTGGGGAACCTTCTGGGTTCTTGTCTCAACTGGAAACGAACCAGCGGCGGCGAAATGAAGCAAATCGATCCAGTTTGTGATCATTTTCAGATGAGAAATCAATACTAATCAATACATTGAGATGCAGCCTAGAATATTTGTGTTTAACAACCTCTTGTGGGTCGTTCTGCAGCGGCACACGACGACGCAGTAAAACCATTTGTTTATGGGGAGGGGAGTTCTCCCTGGGGGGGTCCTGTGGTCGGAACCGATAGGCCCAAACAGGCCGGGACACCTGGACTAGCGGGTGAATTCATTTGTGAATTAAATCTCCTCCAAATGCAGACGAGTCACGGAGAAATTACAATAATCTCTAAGCTATAAAAAGAGTGCCGCTCCCTTGTTTACAGTCAGACCACTCTCTGACGGATGAAGTTATTACCTACAGAGCTGACAGCTAACCGGAACAGCACGTTTTGTTCCACATCACATGATCCTTTCAAGCAATTTAGGTTTTATGGGTTTGTTTGGATTTCTATCTCAAAATGAACATCCTTTAAAATGTCAATCCGGGCCACAGCCCAGCCTCTTCCAGTTTAACGCCGAGCGTCGCTAGATGTACGCAGCGTTGTGAAGAAGAAGGGGGCTCACCTTGTGAAGCAGCGCACCGAGAGAGTGATCCCTGCAAGTCCCTCGCCCACCCGGGATCTTCAGTTGTGGGTGAGGGACATCAGGAACACCACAGAGGCCCTGGAGCACGAGGGATGGAGCTGGGCTGCCGGGATCCCACTAACCAGGAACTGGAAGGAGAAAGAACCAGTTAGTCCATACTGGGAGGTAAAAGGTTTTCTCACTTCTGCTTAATAAAGGGAAACAACTCCTCAGAAATGAGCTAAGTGAACAGAAGCAGGAACTGTTACACAACTACGGCTGAACGTTGGTACAGTCGATGGGACCGAACCAACTACATCTCTGAAACGATGGCTGTAAATTCTTTTTGGTTTCCAGATGGTGAGAAATTTCTGACTCATAAGGAACTCATCCGACATCTGATGGATGATTGGAAGCAGCCGATTCTGCTTTGGACCGACAAATGAATCACGCAGCTCAAACAAACTGTCAAAAACGGGTCGTTATCAAAAAAGTTCAAGGCCAGCTTTAGTTGAGTCTGCCAGATTAACACATTATCCTAATCCTGGGGCCAAAATCAACATAATAATGCACAAACAGGCTCTCTGAATGTTTTAGTCCTGAATCCACCGTGAACAGTCGTGTTCATGCAGAACCCGCAGCACAGACACATTAAAGAATGCCTGTGATCCATAACAACGTTCAAGCAGTCCCTGATGGATTGTGCCTGAGCGCAAGGAACACATCAAACAAGCACATGATCTGTAAACACCTCTGAAAATAGCTGCCGAGGCTTTCTGGGACACATGTGTGTGTTTTGAGTTACAGCCCAACTGGACTGGGTGCAGACATGACGGCCCGACCCGTCACCAAACCGAGAGCGTCTCCTGACATGTTCCAGTCTTACTGTACCAACCAGACCGACCTGTTCTCCAGTCCACGTCCATCTTACTGCACTGACAGATCGGCCATTTTTGTCGCAGCAGGTGAGCGGTTCTCCCTGCAGACAGAACAGGTAACCCAGGAACACCTGATATGCGTAGCGACTGGAACACAAAGCTCTTGACACCACCTCTTGAGATTGCACGCAGAATTTTCCAGTGCTGACACAATACAAGAACATCTGTTACTGTCGGGTTTTCTCTGCACAAAGCACACGACCGGGTGGAACACTAGACAACCGAAACTCTTTATTCATTCCACAAGAACACGACAGATTAAAACTGAACAGGTAGCACACAGATGGAGGGAGAGATTAGCTTTTTTTCCATCTTTGCTTTCAGAGAATGACAGAGTCTGTCCTCCACTGAAATGCCAGCTTGTTTTGAAAGGCAACACGTTCATCCCCCTTCATTACGAGCAGCCCTCCCCATCTGACGATGCCGCCCCGAGCAGGAGCAACCTTTAGCTACTCCAGAGGGTTAGAAGGTCACCCTAAAAACAGAATATAGGTTATGTCTCTACTTGATGGGTAAAACACACTTTGTGCATCAGCATAAAGGCGAAGCCTGCGCTGTGCTTGAATGCTGGCCAGGATTTAATCATCTGCGTGTTGCTGAGCGGTTCAAAGATGTCAAATGAGTCACAGTTTGACTGTCCTGGCCAGGGAGGAGGGTGTGGATGCACGAAAAACATTTTAAATTTTGAAGGATCAAAGTTTCCACAACTGGCCATTTCTTCCAGAGACTCAAGATGTTTTTGGATCAGATTCAGGTGGATTGTTTTGGGGGCGGTTGAACACTGGAGTTTGGCTGATGGCCAAGGAACACACGACTCAAACAAAACAGGAAGTGCTCCGTTCGGTCCTCCAACAAGACCAAAACAAACCAAACCAACCTGGAACACTACCACTGTCAGTTAATCATGAACAAAGGGACAAGCTAAACCCGTGACTGGTGACATTTTTAGTCTGTAGATGAACTTATTGCAAGCAGGACAGTAAACAGATGACCTCTGACCCCTGCTGAACCCCTACTGGAGTTTGACAGAAACAGGACAGAAACAAAAGCTCTGGATGTTTCTACATCACATGTTGCTCTGACCCCTTTGAGATAAATGGAGGTCAGGCTGCCGGGTTATCAGGTTCACCACGCTCTCTGCTTTCTAAGACAGAACGCCAACTTTTGACAGTTTCTGATTTGAAATTTCACCGTCAGCTTTTAAATCGTCTCTCAGACGTTACCTTTTACATGTGACCACTGCTTAAACTTTAGTACTTGATTTTTATACATGTAAACAAGTTTGTGTTACCATTACCTCTTTTTTACAACTACTTCCAACTGTTTTATGTGGGACTTCATTAATTTCCTTCATTTTTTTGAGACGTCCAGTATCATTTCTTTTGTTACAGAAAACTCACACCATCAATTTTCCTTGAAAGTTTAAAAGATAAAGCACAGCGGTAACACATTTGCAAAGCTTCATAAATACAGAAACTGGAAAACCCATTAACCTTTATTTTTTTAATTTTTCTTTGTGAGGCTAAAGCAGTGGATGAAAACAAATTAATGACCTTATTGACAAAGCACTGAAGTGTAATGCATGTAATTACTGTACTTGTTCCAACAACTTCAGCCTCGGCACAGAACAACAACAACCTACTCGTCTAAAACCAGAGGGGGTGTGTCTGGCATCTCACCATCTGTGCTGGCATTGTAACACCAGGGCAGGACAATTCCACGTCCAACGTGTTTCACGTGACACAAAGAAATAACTGAATAATTACAAGAGCAACACCAAGATATGTGCCCAAAGTGTCATGGGTAGTGTCAGGTCCATGGAGCCAAAGTAAAGTGAGCAGTTACAGCACACAGACCTAAAAAGATACCCCTACAATACACCTCTATTGTTCCACCCATTCTAAATGTTGTCAAAATACTGAAATAAAACAGTCTTAATTTTCTTATTTTTCTAACACAACTGTCAAACAAAAACAGAAGCTGAAATAGTTTCAGCTTGTCAAATATCAATATTTGCTGATCCCAAATTGATTCATTGTTATTTGAATAGTGGCAAAATACAGATTCTTCTCTCTATTCAATAAAATCAACAATGCCTCCCTGAGAAAACACAGCCTTTAACATGCAGGAAAAAGTCAGACGTGTACAGAAACAATACTCCTGGTTGGTCTTGTGAGATGTTAGAGGACATGTTAGTGGAGCAGATAATATTCTGCCTGCCAAGTGACATTTCTTTGGTTTTTTTATTAATTTATAACATTCAGTAGCTGGAGCGATAACGACAGCCTTGCCTTTTTTTTGCTCTGAATGCAAGGGCCTGTCTGGCTTTCTGCAGCAGCACGAGTCGCTTTAAATCCTGTAAGTGACTCACAGCCTTGGAGTTGGGGACAAACGCTGATGCTGACAATTCCTGCTGCCAGCTGGGAAGTCGGGAAAGTTAATGTGTAGCTACGGAATGGAAAACACTAACAGCACTCTGATTTACAAATCTTCCACTGCCACAAACTGGAGCACTTGCGTGCACTCAGGTAACTATAGTTAGATGATCCTGACGCTTCTGATTTGCACCCTCATAACCCCCCCCACCCCCACCATGAGTGATGAATGAGTGGAGGGGAGTGGGTTATGTAAGGAGACAGATGTAGGCCAGTGGATGCCATCAGCTGACAGGATCATAACAGCCATTGAGATAATATGGTCTAAGCATCATTAGATCTGATGAAGCTTCCAGGTGAATGACAAACATCACACCTCTGGTTTGACACAGATCTGGACAAAAATACACAGGATGCTATTAATCCACTACCCACGGAGTAAGAGAAATCTCCAGTACAAAAAACCCCCTACAGATCAATGTGACACTTCCACGATTGCACAACTGGTATTTTAAGTTGGAAACTTTGTCTCGGTTGCAATACAGCGCAAACCAGGCAGCTGCAATATCAAAATACTGATAAAAGTTATGTATTTGTTTATCCTCTAACTGTTCATTCTGCTAAGGTCAGAGGCAGAAATTAATTTAAATTTTCTTCAGTACGGAAAAACTGACTTTTGCACCTCTGATCACCATTCCTCAACACTTTTATTCATTTTATGTAATATATACAGTAAAACCACCTCGCTGGTCGACAGTGAACTTGACAGGAATAGCTTTCAGCTGCGACGCTAGTATAAAAAAACAAAACACAGACATCAAATTCAAGAATCCCGGAAGAAAGCGACGCCACAAAAACAAAAAAGAAGATGTTGCCTAAAAAGTTTTCCATTTGTAATGGATTTTCAGCGTCCGCCATTAATTATGTTATTCATTTCAAACAGTTCCTGTTGAATTATTTTCTATTTAAATTTAATTTAAACTATCCAGGAGTTGGTGTTAATTTTATGTCGCAGTTATTTTTATATGTTTAACGAGCTAGCTAAAAGTACAGTCAAACTATTTTAACAGGATAGACTTCATAAGAATTTAAAGTTGCCCCGAAATAAAACATAAAGACGTCACAATAATTACGACAGATGCTAACAATGCTAAAAAAAAAATATTAGCATCTTCCTACCTTTCCTCTGTGTTCAGCATATCTTCGTAGAAATTCGACTCTTTTGGTATTTTATGAGAAACGAAACAATGACTATTCAATAAAAACTCCACAGAAAATTTCACCATCCGTAAATCTGACAAAACCTTGCTGGAGAAGTTTCTACCGTGAACGTCTTTTATGCTAACAGAAAATAACTTCCACACTTTCGAACAGATTGCCCGTCTCACGGAACGCGACGGGGTATTTATAGCCAGCAAGGCATCTTGGGTAATCCAAACCAGGAAGTCAGTTCTTTCTGACACGCCCCCTGAGGAAAGTAAACGAAATGATCAAGAATATTTTCATAATGGGAAATTATTTAGATTATATGTTGACACGGGCTGTATCTATTTACTGAAAGATTATATATATATATATATATATATATATATATATATATATATATATATATATATATATATATATATATATATATATATATATATATATAATATATAATATTATTGTTATTATTGTTGAGGTTATTGTTGTTATTATTATTACTAATATTATTATTTTAACTTTAACACTGAGTAGAGTATCAGTTTCTCTTATTTTGGTCATTAGATGAAATAAAGAAATATGTCAACACAGAATTGGAAAATAAAAGCATCTAGAAGCACCCCATACAAAGCATCACATATTTTGTTTATAAATTCCTATAATAGGAAGATTCAAGTTACCTGTAGCTGGAACTTAACAGTAAGGGAGCGAAGAAACATTGATGGTAATATATGTAACAGCACCTATATCTAAAGTTAATGTATACTTCATGCTTGAGATCCCCCTTTGTATTGTAGTTTTTCAATTTTGAATATGCTGCTTGTCATTCAAGATGAAACTGGACTGAACACTGACTTTATACTAGTGCAAAAAAAACAACAACAAGCCTAATCATGTCCAAATGAAATCGAGAACAAACACCACCAGTCCTCACACGAGGACACAGATAACAAGTTTGTTCAACTCTCTTCTCTGTATGAGGCTTCTGTGAGAATATGAACACAGAGGAGGATTTATCAGTAGAAATATTATTAAATTGCACCACTGTGTCCACAGACATCAGATGGATAAATAAAAAACCCCAAAAAACTTGAACAGGGGGTCATTTTTCTCCTTGTAAATGGTCCCTTTGTCCCTGCTGAGGTCACGTTTTGGTCCAGACTCTCATCTGGAGTCTGAACACAGACACGGTTATATAAGAAGCAATGGAAAAGGGTCCCTGTGCCAAACAGATTATCAGGTTAGTAACAAGATAGCCAAGCAGCCACTTGATCCTGGCACATGACGACGTGTGGCTGCTATAGGCCTGCTGCCTGTTAGGGTCAGCAGGGGATGTGGGGGTCACTGCCAACCTGACCCCCCCGATGGAACGGAACTGTCTTGGTGGAACAGCGAGTGACCCCCTCTGACAAAGTCTGTTCTGAGTAAAATACAGGAGCAAACAAGGAGCGACTCCTGGTACAGTTAGCGTCTGAAAGTAAACTGGACATGTTCATACAGATCATGAACGGAGGTGATGTTAAATTATCCTGAAAGGATTAGAAGTCAGCAAAAGAACAAACCTGAACCCATTTAGACAGCTTCCAGCACCGATATCACTAAAAACTGAAGCGATAAAAGTGTTCCTAACATAAAAAGTTGGGGCGCACAGAGCTATAAATTTTGACAGGTGGGCCAGCTGAGGAGCAGATGGACGGAGTGTTTATTCATTTTAATGCAAACGGCATGAAAAACCATCACTGTATATAAAAGGTTTTGGCCTTTAACAGGCAGCAAAGGCTTAAAAAAGCAAAACATATGCAAGGCTTAAAAAAAACCTTGCAAAAAAGCCTGTAAAAATTATTTTACAGCTGCATTTATTTCATAAAATTAATGATATCGTTTTTAAACAAGTTTGGTGGGCCTGATTACGAAGCCAAAGGGCCGTAAATGGCCCGTGGGCCGTAGTTTACCCATGTGTAGACTACAAGGTACAGTAACAGAATTCAGTTTGAATAACTTCAATGAAACCCCCCAAAATTTGAAAAAAATACCTTCAGGTATTGATGTTAATAGAAATATTAAGATTGGAGTTTAGAGTTCTTTGCATAAAATGAAAATATAACGATTTCAAAACAGAATGCAAATGCAGAAACATATCAGATGTGTTTGTGGATCCTTTTCTCATTCTTTATTTAGTCATTATTTGGTCCTTTGCCTAAACAAGCTTCTTAACCAAGCAGAGCAGTAGATTGGGGGCCTATTTTTCCCCCTGGGGGTGTTGAGGGGGCTGTAACAGGACATTTTCAGTTCATAAACACCGAGGACAAGGTTGCATTCTTGACCTCATTCTGCGCAATGCCAAACAATTTGCTGAGCTGTCGTTTCCATACTGACCCCTGCGTGTTGTTTTCTGACGAGTCGTGTCTGTTAGCACACGGCAACCTGGAAAACAAACCGGCCTTCAGTGATTTACTGTTTTGAAGGGTAAGAAATCTGAACTTCTAGTTTCCACTTGAAGATTAAGTTCAAGTACAAACTGGTGTTTTCTTCAGGTTGGAATTCCAAATATGTAGAAGCAGTTGACTCATCCATGCTCGTCTTTCACTGATGGACAGCGTCTGAAAAGAGAACCAATCACATTCACTTGTGTGGAAACAACACAGGAGGGGAAGCATTAGAAGTGGGACGTGAGCCTCTGATCAGAGGAGTTTTCTGGTTTCATGCTCGCAGCTAAACTCAGAAACAAACCCAAGAACAAGAAGAGGAGGAATGCTTTCGTGTGGTTTTGTGTGTCTGCTGATGCATGTGACTCCAACAATCCCTGGATAGTGTTTTGATCTAATTCAAGTTCCCATTGTTCGTCTCTGGCGGCCGCCCACAGAATGATTTCCTTTCAAAAAGCACACGTGTGTGTGTGTGTATGCATGTGTGTGTGTTTTCTGGGTGTGTGTGTGTGTGTGTGTCTAGGATTCCTTCATTTTCCCTTTTATTTGGTTTCATCCACTGGCATCGGTTTATAAATAGCTGCGGTTCTGTCTCTGTTCTCAGTTACAGATTTTAGTAAATCTTCCACGGATGTTGTGACGGCGAGGGATTTCTGTGTGATGCCCTCGAAAAGCGCTCAGACGACCGCAGGAGGAACTAAATGTTTTGTCCTTCAGATGATTTCAGTTTATCCTCATCTCCTTTGGCTTGTTGGCCCACAGATCAGATGTTGTGTGTTCAGATCCTCATCAAACCAAACCAAACCAACACCCCCCCCCTCCTTCAGATAATGAAACATATCATCTCCAGAAACCGATTCAAATAACCCCAAGAAGATAATAGAGAATAAACGTCAGCAGGAGGAATAAAACACAATAAATAAGGGATGGAAGACAGGGACGCACAGGAAGTCTACTACAAAATAAAACAGGAAGTGGGTCGAACCCAATAAGTCTTTTCATGGAGGTAACAATCTAATCTCTGCTCTCAACCTGTGTGTGTGTGTGTGGGGGGGGGTGACATCACAGCAACCTAGGGAAAGGGGGGGGGCTCTGTGCTTTATTACATAAGCCCTGCTCCCACAGGAGGAGGCGTTCTATTTGAGATACCATGAATATTGCATCACGCTTTAAGTTCTATACTCATCCATGCGTACGGGGAGACACACACATTTTAAAATGGACCCCGATGCCAACCCCCCTCCCCCCCTCAAATAACCAGTCAGCATAACCCAGACCTGCTGCTGTCCCCCCGCTACGTGGGACAGGCAGGAATGCAGCAGCGCTTTTATTGTCGGTGGAAAGCACTTAACAGTGTACCCTGAAATATGCTTCCATCCTGGGGGGGTGAGGGGGGTGACTCTAACTGGCCATGAACCCAACCTGGAGCATTAAGGCCACCTGTTCTGCCCCACACCACCGCTATAACCCCATGAGGTTTTACTTATTAACTACATTTTCATTCTAGAATGAGGAGGCGATGGAGGGAAAGTGATTCGTGTGATGTAACTTCACCTGAGGAAAAGCATTAAATTCAGTTTGGATCAGATCGAAAACTGATGGAAATTTTGTTATTTGAGCCACTAAGATGTAAAAAAAAAATCCAAACACGTATCATAAGCACCAGTTGAGAAACACTAATAGGATTAAAATCAATCAATAACTTTCGTTTCCCCTCACATGGAAATATTCTCACTGATTCTGTACATATTTCTGGACTTTTATCTGCATCATCATCTCAGAGATGAGTTCCAGAGAAGACCTCCAGTATTTCCCGTCAAACAATGGAGCTCCAGCAGGCCTAGAACCCCCTCTCTCTGGCTTTGTGGTAACGTCTTCCTGGAGGGAGGGCAGGAGATCGTGAGAACCCGGGCGAGGCGGCGAGGCCCGGAGAAAGCAACAACGTGAAAACTCCTCCAGCAGCGACGGAGAGGAAGAGAAACCCGAGAGGAAACCCGAGAACAATGCCGACGTGGATGCGACACCGCTGCTCCACTCCGGGTCTGGGTGGGAACCCAGAAGCCTGTCAGATCCTGGTTTTATAAAAGTCATTGACAGAAAACAAGGCCCAGTTCCCACGCTGGTTTTTCCCACGTTGCTGCTCGGGTCGTGTATTTTTACTCCTCTTGTCAAACGGTTTCCTGCACGACTTGTGCAGCTCTGTCTGTTTGTGTTTCCCATCTTTGTGGAAATACTCCATCGGCTATTGTGAACTCGACCTCAACTTGATTTGGATCTTTTTACCTCCAGGCCTCACAATCAACACCTGTCGTGGGAGATCCGATCACAAGTCCACACCTGAACCTTTCTCCACGCGTGTCTCAGGTGATCGCTCCTGGTCGGGTGTCAGTTCCCCGCTCCAGAACTAGAACACCATCTGAACTGAGACGAAACCTGATGGTGAGCTTTAAAAGACGGCCTCACTAAGGTGTGGTTGATTGTTTACAAACAAATACTCATTTGCCACGCCTCTTTTTGTTGAAAATGACCCGATGACATCATCATCATAAGGTCCACCGGACATCAGGGCCTGATAACAACCAGAGTCAGAACACTTTACTGATCCCAGAGGGGAAATGGTTAAATTTTGGATCCAGAGTGACTCCAGATTGAAGGGTATTCATGGTTTAAGGTGGATTAGAGACAATAGTGCTGAACAGAAGACAGGAAGTGGAGCTGGAGGTGGAGGAAATGAAGATGTTGAGGTTCTCTGGGAATGACCAGGTTGGATCGGTTCATCCAAAACCTTCCAGGATATAGCCTCCTCCTGGATTCTCCAGCCAGGTCTGATTGTGAGGAGACAAACATCAGAACGCGCTCGTCGTCCCCGACGGGTCGGTAGGATGTGGACGTTGGTTCGATCGTCTGTTGGTTTAATCACCGTGACAAAAGCCTCTGGCAGGAAGCTATGCCAGACATGTCCGGCCTGCTGGGCCGCTTCCAGTAACACCAGTAAATGAAGAATAACACAGTTTAACGGGACAATCCCCGATGGCCACCAACAAGGCCAAAGCCAACAACAGAGGGTTTAGGTTGTGCCGACTCCAGGAAATTCTTTCCATACCTTCTTTCTGGTGAGTCACTGGATGCCTGAGTGAATCTGTGCAAAACAAGAAAGGCAGGAAGCAGATTCCCCTTCAGCTCATCTGAAGTTCCTCCTCATTTTTACAGCAAAATTAGTTTGCATGTCATAAAACTGATTATATTAATTATACACCACAAAGGGGAACACTGCCTGTTCAATCACAGAGCATTCCAAACTATATCTAGATATATTTATGCAAATGTGTGCATGTTTTTAATGCCAGGGTGGGTAGATAATAGTGTTTTACAGGATTGTCTCTAATCTTCTAGGACATTTCTAATTCTGTAATAAATTTGTGTTATCAGATTCTCTGCTTGTCAGGTGATAAATAGAGATAAACGCGGTCATGTCGTTTGGAACCCCAGATGAGTGCCAATGTCAAGCTGAGCTCATGCGTCCATTTATAATCCTGTGACATCACTGATGGGCACAGGTACGGCGCTCTAAAAGTCACTGTGACACAGGTCCGAAGGTTCTGGAGATGCAATCGACTCAGAAGGGATGAAAAGTCATAAATCTTTGGTGTGATTTTGGATTAAAAAAGGAACAGATCCAGGATTAAGGACGAAATTATCCGCTGCGACAGAAATGACTTCTTTTACTTGTTTACTTTCCCCAAACACACTCTTGTGTCTTGTTCACATCTCCAGTAAAGAACAGATGAGAGGTCAACATGTCAAACTTGGTTTCCAGCTGGTCTGCAGATGAGGTCGGTTAGTTTTAGAAATACCAAACGCTGTTCCCACGGCCTTGATGCGTTTAAAGATGCTGCTTCTAAATAATTATCTCCATGGGAATAATTACTTATACTTCAGCCAGAGACCGAATGTTTGGTTTAAATTACTGGATGTTTAAATCTAAATGAATTCTTCTCTGACAAATTAAGAGAAATATGAAAAAAAGAAAAATTAACATATTCGTTTTTCAGATGCCAACATTTATTAAATGTGACCTACATTTAAATATGAGTATTTTATGGGCCAATGGTGAATTCACTTTCATAAGCAAACAGATCGAGATCCCGACTTGACCTCAGACCCAGTTGTGGTGAAACTTCTGACTCATTGTGCTGTAAATGTGACTTATCTTCCAAAAAAAAAGTGAGTAAAACCACAATCAGTAAAATGTTTCTTTTATCCATTAACTATCAGACAAATAATGAAACCACTGTGATTCCAGATAGAAAGGGGGGTTTTCACGGTCAGTGAATCACATTTTAATGATCAGCCATCATGGGACTGTTGCTTTGGTGTGCAGGTGACATAATGGGGAAGCTGAACTGATTTGCCTTCTGAGAGCTGCCTGGTTTTATCAGTACATTTCTATCTCAAATAAAAGTAAGATATTCCCATATGGGAACAACAAAAGCAATTTAGGTTCTACTTATGCATCATAATAATATGACAGCCTACTGTAGGAGCAGCACAGCATACCTGACCTGCAGCACCTGATGACAGTCAAACACTGTTTTCACCCATGGAGACTGGAGTAAACAGGTTATATCTGAGAGAATAAATCTTTCTACAAGTGGAATAAAGTGAAAAAGGATCACAGTTCCTCATCTGACTGCAGGTGAAGTCCAGAAACCGCGGGTCTGGAACAGTCCGGATCATCTTTGGTGCAGTAGCGCCCTCTGCAGGTCACAGCTGAGTGGTGACGTCACAATTTGCAAAGTGGGCATCGTGCTGGAGCATCGTAGGAGCAAAAAACATCTTTTGAGGATGTGCACTATGCAAATTGTGACATTTACATTCGTTTGCTTCAAGGTTACTCTGAAAGGCCAACAATCTTCTCACAACCCATAAGATTTCAATCTGTGCTGATGACATTCTGTTGGCATCAGAGACCGCAGAGCAGTGTAGGGAGGACACCTTAGCTTTGCTACAATATTTAGCTGATACAGGAAACAAAGACAATCAGAAGAAAATTAAAATGTACAGGGAGCAAGTATCTTATGTAGGGCACATTCTATCAGCTCAAAGTCTGCAGAAAGACAGCTTCGTTGCCTATTATAACACAAAGAGGGATGCTGTTAAGGCAGCAACACCTGTCTGCATCCCTGCAGTGATCGCTGCAGCCATGGAAGGTCCATCTTCTGCTGAGATAGTGTTATTTCACAATTTAACACTTCTAGGTCCACAGTCAGGTTCAAAATTACTTCTGGAGACAAAAATAAAAGTGTTTATCTCCAGCTAGACACTTGGAAGTGTTTAAATGTTTTACTTTTACAACACCAACGAGACTCCAGAAGTGCGTATGACTGATATCTGGCATCTTACTGGTTTCTCTCCAAAAGCAATCATTTTCATATTGTTGGTGATTTCTGCAGTAACCATTCTCACACATTTATTTGACCAACACGCGGTACAGACAGGCCTCAATGATCGCTAAAACTAATAACCTGTTGAAATGCCTGCCTCCTTCACACACCCCAGGTTAAAGTAGTGTCATTAAAATATTTTATATCTATATGTGTCATTGAATTTGCCATTAATGGATGATAAAAGAATACAAGTGTGTGTTTATTGGAGACAGTAACAGCACCATTAAGTAAGTTCCTCCAAAATATATTACAGTAGTAATGACGCAGGTTGCAGGTGATGGACGTGTGATTTCTGAAGCCATTCAAACCATGATAAAGATAAGAAATGCACAGAGGCAGGTTTTTGTGAATAAAGTTTTTGACTTTTTTCAATGGTTAACATGTTGTTCATGGGAAAAGTTTTGTGACTTAAAAGTATGGAACCCAAGTTTGATGAAGGAAAAAAAAAATGCATTAATAATCCAAATCTGTACAGAAAATGGAAACTCAATATTTAAGAATATTAGAGGGTGAAAGTGTCAAACATTCCCCCTTGAATTGTGAAAACACAGGATGGCTGCAGAGGATGAACAGTAAATATTTAACCCCCACCGCCCTGAACACAAGAACAGAACTCGACTTTCTGAGAAGTTATCATGAAATCCACTCAGCAGTTTAACAAAACTTGAAACCTTTATTTCAGATCTCATTTTTCTTTCTTTACAAAACACAACGAACTGTTAAGTGCACCTCGGAATGCTCGTTGGCGATTGGACCCAGAGTGATTGTGTGATGTTGACGCTCCTCCGGTGCTTTAAGACAGCAGACACCGATGCCCCTCCTCCAGAACCACGGGGCCGTTAGTGAAAAATAAACAGTGGCCTGCACGATTCCAGACGCCCCCCCCAGTCCTGTTTACCACGTGGTTCCCTGAGCAGCGCTCTACTCCTTGGGAATTGCGAACGGCTTGTCCACCTCGATTATTCCACAATCGTGGATGGTGACGTCTTTGATGGGCTTGTCATTGCTGCTCGTCTTGGTATTTTCGATCTTGGTTACGATTTCCTGAAAGATTAGGGGTAAAAACAGAAGGTGTGAATTTATTAACAGCGCCCCCCCAACACTCGACAAGAGAAAACCAAAGCACGTCCTGCCGCTCACCATCCCTTCCAGAACTTTTCCGAAGACGACGTGTTTGCCGTCCAACCAGGACGTCTTCACGGTGGTGATGAAGAACTGAGAGCCGTTGGTGTCTTTGCCGGCGTTGGCCATGCTGAGCCAGCCGGGGCCGTGATGCTTCAGCTTGAAGTTCTCGTCGGGGAAACGGTCTCCGTAGATGCTCTTGCCTTTAAAACAAAAGAACAAAAAAGAAACCTAAGATTCCTATCCAATAATTTCCGTTCCTTTTCTGGCTGATCCTACAGAGAAACATTGCCGGGGGCCAAATGTGGCCCACCACATCATTTCATGTGGCCCGCAAGAGCTTAAAAGGTCAGAGTATCTAAAAATACCATGCTTTGACCAAAAACCACAATTCATTAATAATAAGAATAAAAACAAGAATATTTACTAAGCCTATTCTAACTCTGACAAAAAACAAAGTTAATGTCTTTATTTTTCTTAATTCACTTGGATAGTTTGATCCTTGATTGATGGAGTTCTGTGGCTTTCATAAGCTGACAAATTAAACAAATTAATGTCATAACAGAGCCAACAAGCAAACATTTTTTTCTGTGCAACTGCAACGTTTGTAACTTCAATAAGAGATAAATTCAGTTATTTAAAATTAAGCAGTAGTTACATTTATTTTACATTACATTGAGTTACATTTATTAGTCACATCTGGCCCTTTGAGGACAGCCATTATGCTGATGTGGCCCTCGGTGAAAATAAGTTTGACACCCTGGTGTAACCAAACGTACAGATAAGTGACAAGTCTTGAGACAAACTTTCACTCCCGTTGCCTTGAGCCGTGGATTTTTACAAGTGGAATGTTTGAGGAGATAACAACTGTCTAGTCCCACAGGGGTGACGGCGGGTTCCATCTTACCTCCAGTTCCATCCCCTCTGGTGAAATCTCCGCCCTGGATCATGAAATTCTTGATGACCCTGTGGAATTTGCTGCCCTTGTACCCAAATCCTTTCTGTTTAACAGAGACAAATAAAACAAATGAACACAAACTGCAGACAGTCACAATAGAGCTTTGAACAGGAGCTTTAGCTCAGGTTGGATCATCTCACCTCTCCAGTTGCCAGAGCCATAAAGTTATTAGCCGTTTTGGGAACAGTTTTCCCGAATAGACCAATTACAATTTTTCCAGCTTCCTCATCTCCAATCCTGATGTCAAAGAACACCTGTAAAACAAGTCACGTGGTTACATTACACATAAAGGTGGGGGCATATAAAATAAAAATTGATAGGTGGACATGAGTGAAGACAGTCTTACAATTCGGCTCATTTAAGATATACTTAACTGATCCCAAACTGGAATTTTACAAGTCCGTGTGACTATCTTGATTTAGCAGGTGCTAACAAGAATAAAGACCTTCTATTCATTTCCTTAAGCATCTATAATAAATAATAATTCAAGCCTAAAAATGACGCTGATATTTGGTAGGACTGAAAACACAGACGCTAAGGTGTTAGCTTAGCAACACTAGCGACGATATCCCTCAGATTCCTGTCATTACCGGTTAGCTCAGCTGTTAGCACCAAATAAACAGATAGTAAATGTTATTAAATGGTAAGAACAACCACAACACCGCGTGTTAAATTAGCCTGGTAGCTACCGTTATCCTCCCAGCTAGCTATGGAGGCCATGACGTGGCTTTTAGGCTAACGGTTAGCACCGAGGAAGAGCATTGATTTCTCACACAGGAACCGTTAGCAAGCTACCTAGCCGCGTACCTTATGGGTTACTTTGGGGCCCTTCTTCTTGTCGTCGGCCGATGAGCCGTTCGGGACAGAGAGGAAAACCACCGTGCCAACAATGATCGTAACCGCCACAAGGAACTTCATCCTTCTCTCGCAGAGCCTCACCATCAACAAGAAAAAGGTGCAACCCGGCGGCGTACGTCTGCTCCAGCTACCTTATATAAGCTCGGTGGAAGGAGCGCAGTATCCGGGGCGGAGTTTGCGCGAAGCTGCGTTGGTTGAGACATAGGGGCGGGGCTTCAGTGCAGACAGGAGACGCACGGGGCTTTCATTGGTTCGCGTTGCCGAGCGTTATAGCCAATCAGGATCAGACGCGTAACGACAGACAGCCATCTATTTCCTCATGTGTTCAAATAAACAAATCATAGTTTGAAACGGTGCTAAAATGACACTTTTTATCGGTTACAATTAAATAGAACACCAGAACTATGTTCAAATTGTTTTAAAGGGGCCAGAACTAAATGAAAACTAAACCAAAACAAAATAAAACAAATTAAAATGAAATAAAATAAAGTAAGTGACAAAAGATTTCCTCTGTTTTAAAATTGGATTGGCTTGTACGCATTTAGAGCATGCCTTATGGCAATTGCCATCATACAGTGGTATTTGTGAGAACACATGATTAAGAAAAAACAATTTTTGGAGATATAAAGATAACATAAGTTATAAAAACTTACCACACATATAACCAGTCTCTAAACAACAAACATTCTTATTCCTTCTAATAAGATATCAAACCTAAGGAAACATTTGGAATTCCCTCATATTGAAAAAACATGGTGGCCTGCAGTGTTCTCCAAAATCTCCTGCTCCTTTCCCTGTTCATCTGGTCTCCCTATAAGTCACTTATCTCATTTGAAACAGTAAATTGCAAATTTCACAAATGTAATAAATTAGTGCATACTATGTATATACTCAGAGAAACAGCTCAAAAGATCAAAAGGACTCCAATGCGCAAAGCTGCCATTGGCTCAGGTTTAGGAGTATTGTTTCCATTCCGATCAGAGACAGATTTAAAAACTTATTTCAAAATGTTAAGACAACCATTCAGACTTCTACTACTGACTAGTGATCACTTCAAGTACTGCAGATATTCTCATTCCTCATCATCTGAGGGAAGAAGTGCATAAAATAATTATAAGATAAAAACACAACCACAAACACATTTGTTGAGAAAGAAAGAAAAGACAGAGGGAATACTGTATATCTCAAGAAAAACATTCCTAGAACATGTCGCATAAATGTGAGAGCGCTGGGTCATGACTGAAAACTCATCAGATCAAAGTTAAGTTTTGCCAACTTCAGTGACTGTATGAATGTATTTGAGAATAAACTAGAAACAAAACAGAGGTGAGAAAAGGCAGACTGATATTTGTGTTTTCGGCAGCTGAAAACCTATCAGTGGTTATTTGATGATGATGCTATGATCTATAGAAGGGCGATGGTTAAATTTGGTAGCTGACGCTCAACATCTGAATGATTAGCTTAGCTAGTATCCAGGACCCACATAGAGGCTGGAGGACCTTGAATGTGTTCCTTCTTCTGTGTTCTCACAGCAGCTCTTTGTGACTGCTTAGCCTTGAATCCTTTCACATCACCGAAGTCTCATGTTTTCGTTCAGCATGAAATTACACCCTCCTCATGGTTCGGCCCGGTGATGTCATCCATGACATCATCAGAAATGCCATAAAAATCAGGAAATGCTGAGTAGTTCCCTTTCTAACAATTTTTCTGTAAGGTGTGTCCACACAAAAGAGCAAACAATAATTAGCCAAGAAACGTGATTGAGCAACGTTCAAGTCACGGCAGACGAGTGAAGGATTGTGTCAACAACCAACACACACATCTAATTGTAGGCCTTTCACACACCTTTACTACCTGTTTGGATGTGTCAGCCCGGTGGTGGTAGAGGAATCCATTGAAGATCACATGACCAGACCTCCACCAGCACCTGAGAGCTGTGAAGGAGAAACACGCTCCAGTAGTGTTTCCAGCATGAATCTCTGTTTAAAACATAAAAACATCACAAGAGGTCAGTCTGTTTGTTAGCTCAGACTTGCACTCTTAACTTTAAGTCAATCAAGATGCCCGATGAAACAGGAGTTTAAAGATTTTCAAATGTATTGAACGGAGTTCATGAAAAGTGTAATGATTTTCACTTGAGATGGATGCTAAGTTTAAGATATTTAACCAGTGAATTGTTTTTGTTGAAAAAACAATCAATCTTTATGTTTCTGAGATACCTACAAGTAAATTAAAAACACACATCCATTGTCAACAACAACAGTCATTCCCACCCAAACATCTTCAAAAAGAAGTTCATGGCATTTAATGGTTCTCTCCTCTTCCTGTTTGCAGGCTTTGAACTTCATCTCAAGATGTCGATGTGACCCAGACCTCCTGGATGATGACAGGTGAACACACACACACACACACACACACACACACACACACACACACACACACACACACACACACACACACACACACACACACACACACACACACACACACACACACACACGCACGTGCGTCACCCTTCTTGAGGTACAGGAGAGGGAGATTTCCTCACACCGTCCTGCCTGTAAAATACATAAAATGAGCAGGTTTGAAATACAAACTACTTTGCTTTGTGGTGTTTCTGGTCTTCCTTCTGATCCATGTGATATTCTGACTGATTCCGCTCCAGACGTTGTTGCTGCTATCATGGATATTTAATTCCTGTTTTTTTTTCATCACCATCTGGAGTTTTTTGGAGACACCTGCTTCTGTTTCTTGTGATTTTTTTGTTACTGTCAGACAACATCTGGTTGTCAGCTTTTAAAGTTGCACAAGTTCTAATGTTTATTAAACACGGAGCCTCTGTACATGAACAAGACATAGATAATGGATGATAAGATGCTAATATCCTAATTAATGAACATTTACACATTTTTACTCATCTCGTTTCAGTTGAGGTCTAGTATTTCATCTTTTTTCAGGCCAATGAAGCTATTCCATGTTTCTACCAATAGATGGCGCCGCGCCCCATCCAATTCCCATTCATATTGCACTGTGTGACTGCACCAGGGAACAGCTGGGAACCACGTGCATGTTCACAAATCAAATCTAGCATCCCCCAAAGCAGAAAAAGATTTCTCTGAATGCGAGCTGCACCTGCAGAAATCGACCCAACAGGACCGAGTGGTGAGCCGAGGCCTTATTAAAGCTTTAGATGAACTTCATGCAACATTCACACTCATAGCTGTGCCCATTTCTTATGTGCATCATGCAAGGTATGAAAAATACAAAGATCTGACTGGAAGCTGGTGCTTCGCTCTTGTTCAGCGGCGTTCTCTGCAGAAAACATTTGTTTTGATGGTTACCTGTTCAGTCGATCAGGTTTCTCTAAAGCACTTTGTTGGGTAATCATCTAGCTGTGCACAGCGCACACATACACACACACACACACACACACACACACACACACACACACACACACACACACACACACACACCACACACATGCACGCACAGTCAGATGTAACCTCATGAATGTTTCATTACAATTTGTGGAGGAGACCCATAAAATATCCATAAAGTCTCAGCAAGACGTTCGAGTGGGTTCACATCCAGGATTGACACGAGTAATCCCAGGAGGTGTGTGTGTGTGTGTGTGTGTGTGTGTATGTGTGTGTGTGTGTATGTGTGTGTGTGCCTCCACTGCAGTCTGTTTGTGAATGTGATTGATTGTTATAAGTGTGTGTGTTCCAGTGACACAAGGTGTTTCTCTGCTGTGAAGCCAAGGTTCTTTTGGCTTTGTGTGTCCATCGGTCGAGAATAGATTGATGAAGATGATGAATTAAAAAGAAAAGGTGTTATAACCTGCAGACCCCTCCCACCCCCCGCCCCATCACACCCATCACATCTTTAGTCACCTCATGCTTCCCATTAAAGGCGGCTTCATGTTTGCTTTCTTCCCCTTCCAACCTGGTTTCAGAATTTTTCTCTGATCTTCTTCTCTCTATTCTCTCCATCATTCCTCCTCTTCCTCTGTCTTCCTCAGTCTCTGTGGGTCATCCGGCTGCCCGTAGTTCCACTCTTAAAAATTTAATTACCTGGGCGCTCCCTGGTGCCAAGAACCAAGCTGAATGCCGAGCTGACCCCAGGTAGAGAAGATAATTAGGTTTTAATGCAATCACTTATTGTTTCTTCACTGGACCGTTTTTTTTTTTAAATTGTAGGGAACTTTAACTTTTCCACTCTTTATATTTCAAAGCAAATTAGTCTGGCCTCATTTGCATTTTGGGACGTATGGAACAGAGATGCAATTAAAACTAAAAGACAACAGAACCACAACTGGGTTAATCCTCCAAAGGAAACTCTGGAAGCAATTACCTGCAAAGCATCACCAGACCCAAACTGTTCATCGACTGGAGGACTTCCACTGCTTTTTAAAAAAATTTTTTTTCACTTTAATGTAATTCTAACAGCAATTTCTAGTGTTTTCTTGTAGGGAGTGAAGTCAGAAGTGCTGATTCTGGATGAATCTGTTCAGCTTCAGTCTCAAAGCTCTCATTTACCTCATTTCTTTAAAGCTCAGAGGAGCAGCAGCAGACAGATGGAGTTTTATCAAGCAGCACCGAGCAGAAAGAACAGGAGTGTGAATTCCGAGATCATCTTATATCTTATACACCCGGCTGTATCTGAACCCTCCAGTCGCTCCTTCTTGTCTTGTTTACTGTGGTAATAAACGCCGTTTTGACGTCTCGCGCTGGTCAAGATGAATTCTTGCTCATTTGAAGAGAGAAGTCTCTGATACTAAAATGTGTGATGATCAAATATTAAAGAGTTTATCACAGGGGGAACGTGCAGAAAAATCTGGGAAAAGTGTCATGAAATAACTTTTGCTGAGAGTTGATCTATAAATACGAACTGACAAAAAGCTCCCATCTGCTAAAATAAGCTCCTCGGCTCCACAATAATTTGTGCCCATGTTATTTTAACTGCATCTTTGTCAGATGGGGAAAACCGATTAGATCATCTCTAATATTTTATTTTCATCATTAGATGAAAAGATACAAAAAAAAAAAGGAGTGTGGTGAAAAGAGTCGTTTGTAATTGTCCGTGATGACTCGTGCTTGTCTGCAGAGGAAGAGCTGAGAAGAGCACAGGTCTGCTGTCCCCGCCATGATGCAGGATATTAGTTGCTATAGAGACCAGAGTGAGATGTACAGATGTTCAGATGAGGGATTGTGATGCGACGCCTGTTGCTTCATTACATGACCTTTTCAGCACTTTCACATAGACTCATTGCAAGACACAAAACACCTTCTCCTGCGCAGGAGAGGAGAGTGTTGATTCTGACATTTGACGGCTAATTAAGGATAAAAAGCTTCTTTTTTTTCTTGCCTGAGGCTCATCTAAGGCTGGCTTTCATTCGGTTCAGTCATTTTATTCTTATAGTGTGAAATATTACTCTCTTATTCTGCATGAAAGGACACCTGGGATTTTTTTCCCCAACTCATCTTGTCAGTACAATCGTGGCCTTTGTTGCTCTCGGTAATAATAAGGTTGGACTTAAAAGTGTAGAATTTGAACAAGCTGAGAAACACGAGAGGTCACATGATGACGGGGTTCAGATTCGACAAAATATCAAAGAGCTGCTCACTTAAAGTCAAAGACATAAAATAGGGAACTGATGAAGAAATCTTTGTCTATTCTGTAAAAATGTTGATTAAATTACCCAAAAAGTGACGGAGAGTAAAAAAGATCTTTAGTGTCAGGCCTTCATTGGAGACCATGGAAATGTAATTACATGGAAAGCTGTGGGACTTGACCTTCTGACCTTCTGCAGCAACACTTGATCAGAATCAGAAACACTTGATTGATCCCCCTGGAGGGGAACTGCGGCACTCTCAGTGTGCGATGAGTAAAAATCTAATAAATATAAAATACAAACGGAAGTAAAACACAATAAAAGTATGAAAATATAATAAAAATAAAACAAAATTATTGATGCAAATAAAACCACTAAGGTGCGTTTTAGTTCATGCATAGCTGGAGGAAGAGGTAGAGGAACAATACGAGCTGGAATGACATGATTGCTCTGTAATAACAGTTATAGCACAGTTGTTGCAGCGGCGGATGAATTATTGCACCGACTGGTCGCAGACTTTAATTGAGTCGACTGACTGCATCAGACTGTCTGACGGCTGCAGGCGGCGGCGGCGACTGGAGGACGATGAAGACGTTTAATCCCAGGTAGAGACGACGAGGGGAGACAGTTCAAGTCCTGACGCGGGTTTAAAGCAAACGTAAGATTAGAAAATCCTTGAATTTTAACCAGTTTTGCAAATATCGAAGTGTTAATTAGATAAAACATGTTTTCCTTCATGCAGTCTCGTTTTAAAAAGAACCCACGGACGTTTCCTTCGCTCCTGCTCATACTTGATGTTGATAACATTGATAACCGCCTTAGAGAAGACGTCCACTGCAGGTCCTTCCAGGGAGGAAACCTTAGCTGCCTGATTATAAAAGTAAGAGCAGCCAAAGGAGTCCGAGGCACGACTCTCTTGGTCCGTCAGCGTCGCTGCACTAAAGTGCTGCTGTTTCCATCGTTGATATGCAGGAAACCCCACCCCGCTAATGAGCAAATGCTCTTATTCATTCAAGCACAAACAAACACACCAGCGGCAGGGGGATGCAGCTCGCCGCCGTGCGTCTGAGCGAACCCATCGATCCCCGTTGAGGGATCCTCCGGGCGATTTCGCTCCACAGCAGACGCTCCTTTGGTTTTTTTTTCTCGACAAGCAGTCAGAAACGTAGATTCTAAGGGTTGAACATCGGTCTGCCGTTTTGTTTCGAGCAAGCAGTTTGATGCTAATTAGCGTCACGCAGGAATGTTTTTACCAAGCAGCGCCTCGCTGTATGAAAGGGTTCGCCAACAAAGACGAAGACGTCGTGAGCTTCAGACGCTGACGAGAGCGGCTGGCGTTCCTCTGATCCTGCCCCGGATGCAGGAACCGACTTCCTCTGGTTCGTTTTTGGTGTCATTTCTGGTTTAATTGATGCTATTTCAGTCATGGGGGTGTCTGGTGGGGCAGACACCCACCAGAGTCTCCCCATGTCTGGGTGACTTCTCTCTGGGTTCCTCTCTCCACCTAAAACATGCAGTAGAGACGAATTGGAGACTTGCCCATATAACCATGTGAAACCGACAAAAACAGTCTGAAAATCCTAAACGTCCGTTTCAAAGGACGAAAAAAACTGAAGTTTGTGGTCAAGGACGCCGATGAGGTAGGACTCCAACCTACATATTAGATGAGTGGAATGAAGAGAAAGGTCAAATGTTCTCATAAACGTAAAAAACAAATCAAATAAGCCCATTATGAGACGAGCACCTTCAGCAGCCACGCAAAGCATTTGTACAATTCCATTTAATTCAGAGGTGGTTGGACTGGACCCCCAGATGGAAGAATGGACGAGGGTAAATTGATGACCCCGTTGGTTGGGGCACAAAAACACTTGGATCCACTCCAGAATTCATCCATTCATTCATCTTCTTAACCGCTGGTCCCGCTTTTTAGGAGTCACGGCACTCCAGAATTTCCTTGTTGAATCTCTTCGGTGTGATCCTGTTAGCAGGTAAACAAAACGTTGGCCTTGACTTCCCATCGTGAAAAGATTTCAGCTGTGAAAGGAGAGGCGGGAAACATTTTCAGCTCCTTTATGACGACATATAAGACTTTTATTTTTGTTTTACAGCCTGGCGACTTCCTGTTTCAGCGGTCATCGAACTTTAGACAATGCACTCTTTAAATAGAACACGAATAAAGTAAACTGGACTAAACTGGAATTTGGGGTCCAGTCATGTCACTGGACGGCTAGGGTTCAGGATTGAACCAGAGACCTTCTGATAGGTGGACAGCTGCTGTGCATAGACTATGAGGGAAATAGATGCAGGAGTGGACAATAAAGAATCAGGAAAACAATCATATGAGAGCTACTGGACAATGAAGGGTCCTTCATGGGACTAAAAATAGACCTGATGGAGAGAAACACATGTCAGAAGGAGGACTGGAAGATTTTAAAGTAGGACCCCTGCTTGAGAAAAGGACAGCGAACAAACCTTATCCTGTTAGATGAGATTCAAAGCAGATGTCTTAGTCCAGTCAGGGAATGGCTAACAGGAAAATCTAATTCAAATCCTCCACAGATTGCATTAGAATTTTACTCCAGGCCATAAGAAAGAACCTTTCAATTCATGGGGTGTGTCAGAAAGTGGACATAATGTCTGGAGGAAGATTTTCCCAGCAATGATAAAAAAAAGAGAATTAAAAAAAACTTTTTTAGAACGACTCTGTTTGCATGATTGCTGGTGTTGCATAGAGAGTAGAATTCAAAAGCTTGGTAAAATGTGGTCAGTATCACACCCTGTCTCACACACACACACACAGAGGAGGTTCAATAGCTCTTGGATGGATATGCTCTGGCTTCTGTCCAAATCAGACGGCAGGCTGATGGGGAAAAAAAGGAGGCATTAATGGCTTTTGATTGCATTGAAGGTCAGCTCAGATGGACGGAGTGGCTATCCACCTCCAAGAGGATAACTCACAAAGATGTCTGTAAAAGGTTACAGTTCCTGACTAAATTACACCTCCCGCAGGAGAATGTGGTTTCATCCGAGGCTGGAACCACAAATTTTGTTTCTGCTAGCATAACAACCCCAAAAGGGGGAGGAGCTACGATTCGTTTTGTGTCTGCTAGCATAAGAACTCCAAAAGGGGGAGGAGCTACGATTCCGGGAGTCTGGGAAAAAACTGTCAACGTCATGAAAATGTATGTAAAACCAGGTTTGACTGGTGGATGGAGATGGCTTCAGGTACGAGAGAACGTTAGAATGTCTTAACTGTCTGTTGGGGCACTGGCGGTGGCGGCTGATGACTCTGCTGGGACGAATCCCGTCAGGTTTGTGATGTCACAACAGGCGCGTTACTGCTGACAGCCAATAGAAAACATTCATGGAAATGACGGGAAGGACGACATGCTAGCCACGAAGATTTTCTCATTCGTCATTGGCAGTTAATTTAGCCCTTAACTCATTGGCAGCCAGCGCTTTGTGGCACTCGATCTCCTTTGGTGGACTTTCTCCAACACTCCGGACACGATCAATCCCAAGATGCTTTGCGGGTGAGAGTTGACATGCAAACTCTGTTGTATCGTAAGCTGCTCCAAATTCCTGTCTTCCTGTTTCTCCGTCCTCTTTTCCTTAACTGGATTAGTTGTCATGACGATAAATTCCATGATTAGAAGCCTGATTTTCACTGACAAGCTCCGCCCAGACCGTCCCCCAGTGAAAAACGGAATTGACGTCTATAGACGCTGATGGCAACCAGTGCTTTACATAGTTTTATTCTTTAAGAGCTAGATGATGCTGTTGTGTTTCGTGTTTGTACGGATGGGTTCCCATGATTCCCAACCACTGGAGAAAAAAAACTGCATTCACAAATCCGACGGAGGCAAGTCAGGTCAGCATTTAAACCAACGTTGCACTGAAAGACCTTTCAGATACCAACTTATAGAACCATTTATATGACCGGCTGCTATCTCCCAAAGCTCGATGGAATTTCCCCGATCCTGTGACATTTAGATGATGGTCTGAACCCGATTCAACCCCAGGCTTCTACCGGACATCATCCACCAAACACACTCTAAGACGAGGCCGTCCAGCCCTTTGGAGAGTCTGTGTGTGAACTAATTCATTTACACTGAAATAAAGTTTTACAATTGAACGCTGCTCTGCTGTAAAAACAACAAACGACTGACTGCTTCATTATTTCTGCGACTGTCGGGATTTCTGCTCAAAGAGATTTAACGCTAACGGATGGTAACCTGTGTCTCCCGGTCGATAATGATGGATTAAACCAGTAGAAACTGCTCACTTGAGGGTGATGGAGGGGAAGACATGGATAACTGAAAATTCAATAGCTCTAGTAATGTTGTTTCTGGTTTGACTTTTAGCTTTTCTCTTCAAAATACACAACATCCAGCCGTCTGAACCCCTCTTTCACATCCTTGCCATCCTCGTCTTACACGCTGCTGTCAAACGCCAAGGCCTCATAAGACTGGCTTGTTTGTTCACAAATACTACCTCGCTGTTCCCTCCATCCGTCCTCCCTCCCTCCTGTCCCCGGCAGCTGTCTCCTCTTCCTGTTTCCTCCTCCGGCGCTCCGCTTTCCCTTACGATCCTCATTCGACCAGGTGAGCAAGACGAAATGAAGAAGATGAGGAAATAAATATCCGAACGCAGACAAATCTACCCCCCCCCGCCCAAAGTCGGGCGGCGATGACTTGAGAGGAGCGCCGGAGCTTTTTCAAACCTTCCAATGAGAATAAATTGATCTGATTTATAGGTTTTATAGGAAGGATCTATCTGTGAGGTGATTGAAACCACGGAGCTGGGTCGCTCGACTCAATTAGTATGCAGATTGGACGGGCTAGATTTGTTCCATTGATTTAAAAAAAAAACATTTTTATGGGTTGAGCAAACACACAATCAGATAGCTGGATGAATGAGACTGAAGGTTCTGTTTAGTCGTCCTTCAAGATCGCCTGAACATGAAGACAAGTCTGTTTCAGCTCCCAAGATAACACGTGCTCCGTCAAATCCGAGGAATCCTCATCTCCATGTTTGTTGAGGCTTTTTCATGGCTGGAAGCGGTTGCCGGGTAACCGTCGATGACTCCTAGAATTCGCTGAAGACGAGCTGTTTACCTGCGTTTCCGGGGATGAAGACAGAATCATCGAGCCAACCGGCTGCAGGCCGGTGACGATCATGACTCGGCACATGTTCAAGTGTGACTCAGCACATATTCCAAGTGTCAGACGCTTCCTGCTGGTCGGAGACGCCGGTGAATTAATGTATGTACGTATAAACACACTGCAGTCACTCCTGGTGTCAGTTTAATGACAGGATGTTTGCTTTTGCTCCTAAAAAAAGACACAACAGAAGTGACGGGCGGAGAATCGGCCGTCGTCTCCACGCACACACATACGCACACACACACACACACACACACACACACACGCACACACACACACACACACACAACTAACGCATAAAAAGCCTTCAAATTGAATCTATTCCTCTGTTCCACATGTCATAATCGTAGCCCCGCCTCTTCGAATCAAATTTCCAATTAGGTCAGAGAAGAACGACAATCTGAACGCGTTAGATCAGAGTCTGAACAGCCACCGTTCTGCACAGAAAAGCTCAAACATTCCAGGATAGTTTCAGACTGAAGGGTGAATCCTGTGACTCCGGTTGCGGACGCAAACCAGGTGTGAGAATAAAGGTTTTCTGCGCCGGTCGCCCCCATAAATCCCGTTTCCAACGAAATCATTCCGATGAACGCTTTCACCTCCGTTAGCAGCTGACGTGCCGATGCTGTGGAGGCAGAACAGACGCCCTCCTGTTCCCCACAACCAGCTGGTTTGGCTCCCGGCCCGGATGAATCCTCCTGGAGGACGCTGAATCAAACGCACCCACATCCAAAAGACACACAGATGCACCTCAGGGAGGCACCGGATCGCGGATGTCGACTCAAACGCATGCATGAGCACATGCATGCACACAACCAGGGGACAGTCGGTGGAGAAGTTGCCTGACAGACGGAATCTGGGGCATAAACCCCATTTATGACCTGCTGCACAGGCAGGTGAGGAACGGTGATGTAATCCTGACGCTGATGGTACGAATCCATCAGGAGACTTTTACCCCATTCCCCTAATTGACGTTAAAGCATCCCGCTTCGCGTGGTTGCCATGGTTACCACAGCTCACCTCTGACACTCGTCCGAGCCGCAGCAGCCTAAGACGAGGATTACATCAGTAGACGATGCCGGTGGTGTCAGCCAGGCCGTCTGAAAGCGCCTCGTCTGATGTAACGGCGGCGTTTGACCTCTGTACTATTACATCAGCCGCCAGGCCGAGAAAATGCCCCCCCCCCCAACGCCACGATTAGGTAAGCATGTAAAATAAATCACGTCAACAGACGGCATAAAAGCGGCGGCGTCGACACACAGGCTGCTGGAGGTTTTTTCCACAGTCTCAGCCGGTTTGAACGATCACACAACTCTCCTCTTTTCTCCCTGTGTGACTTTTGTGCGATCAGGATTTTTGAATTTACATTTGAAGAGCGGCTGCTGTCGACGCATCTGAAGCACCACTTTTCCACACAGCTGTGAAAAAGTGGTGCTGAATGGAAACTTAGCCTTCAAGTTCTCCTGCTACAAAAGGGAAAAATATCGCAGTTCTAAAAAGCATCGCACAGGAGTGGTTCTCCACTTCATGTACTGACAGGAAGCACCTTCAAGGCTTCAGGAGTCTTAATTCTGAAGGTGTTTTCAGCACCGGCAGCAGAATTCATAAGGAAAAAGTTAAATTTCTGGCTGATACCCAAAAGGTTTGGTGTTTTTTCCACCGTGTCTGTCGTCTGCTACCTTTCAGAGCTTGACATTTGGAGATGAACTTTAGGGTGCATTCATCTCCTAAAAGCAGCTGGGGAAGTGTTTATTCACAGGAACACAGATATCTATCACTGAATGGCAATGAAGTGATAAGAAAGAGGAGGAAAAGCTTCACCCAGAATGCATTTCAACCAAATCAATATCTGGTTGACTTGTCTCTGAGTTGCATATTTGTGTAAAAGAATTTTATTTGTGTTGGTTTTGATTCGGTTGTTAGAGGAAGGACAGTCTCACGGTGATATAACGAACGTCTCACAATATTTCTGCAGCTTGGAGTTATTTGTTGGAGCCTTTAAATGTTCTCTTCAAATGCTTGACAAAAGCACACAGACAGAGACGGATCCTGAGCCACAGAGGCTTTTATTAGCTCCTCACCGGGGCTTTAATGTGACATTTATCTGTCGCTCTCGCCCTTCATTACCAACGCCGCTAAAGGTCAGGCCCCAAGCCTGCTGGTCCTCCCAGGTGTTTAAACAGATGCTATCCAGACCGGCCAAGGGAATGCTGGGATTGCTCTGGAGAGGCTGGACTATAAATGACAGGTGTCGTCAGAAGACACAGGTGACATCAGGTGACACAGGTGTCATCAGGTCACACAGGTCTATACTTTAAAATGTCCTTATTTAGACACTGAATGCGTTAATTTTTAGGGTAATTTAAAATGAGGAATCCACGCAGAAGCCACACCCTTCCCTACCCTCTCTCTGATTGGCTTGGCGTAATGATGTCACCACCAAACAGATCACACAACAGACCAGTTTGCAAAAAATTTAAACTAAACCTGAAGTTTTCTTACTTTTAAATGAGTATCATAAAACACTTGTGTTTAAATAAGACGTACAAACATTAAACCCTGTTGGAATCAGACGTGGAGAGAACATCAGACTCCTCACAGACGGTCCTCGTGGACTCAAACCCATGACCACAGGCAGATTGAGTCCCTGACAGCAGAACGGATGGATGACGACCATCAGCTTTATGGATCCAGACGCTAATAGCGACCTGCAGCCCCTGATGGGACCCTTCAATCCCAAACACCCCGAAGAGGAAACACCAGACGAGCGACCTGCACACAATCAATACACAAAATATGATTTCCTGTTGGCTGCAACGCAAAGAGAAAATTAGTTTCCCCAAACTAAACAAATCGGATGCATCTGTAGGTCTTTTCTGGGCTTGATCTCATCATCACGGATGGATGGAATAATTAAAAAATACACAACAATATAGGAGTAGAATGACGTCATTAGTCCTGGAATTCTGCTGAGAGGAACTTTAATTCCAACGCTGAGGGACATCATGGCATTTTTAGAAGGTGTGCAGGAGTTTTTCTTCCGATGACATCTCTGCCCGGGTAGCAGGGTGATGGTGATGGTGATGGGGGCGGAGGTGGTGGTGGTGGTAGTGGGGGGGGGGGGGTGATGGAGGCAGAGCTTCCTCTCTGTCTCTGTGCATCCCAGCGCAACGAGAAATAATTAAGCGCAGTGAAAGCCGAGCATTCATTCGGAGACCTTGACTGGAGCTGCTGAAGCCTGGAGGCTGGGCAGTGATTCAGCACCAACGGAGGAGCGGAGGGAAGAACGAGGAGTACCGGAGAAAGAGAAAAGAACGGAAAGAATAGCGGGAACAGCAACACGACCGGGAGGAGGAGGGCAGGAGTTGCGCGCCGCGCTGGAATCATTGTTTCACTGCTCAACGATCAAATTGCGCGAAAAGAGAATTCTTTTTTAACCAATGAAAACTTCTAATCCCTCATCTAGAACCAGCAGCATCTACTCCAACATCACCTGAACTCCTGGAAATTCGGATTTTACCGGATTTGGCGGATGCGTCGTGCGCACCGGACCTCTCCAAGGGTGTAACCGCGGCGCTTTTCGTGCGTCTTTGCGCTGCTGAGACGCCGTGCGCTGAACGGAGCCGGTGGAGGACCAGCCGGAGTGGCCGACCAGTCAGAAGGATGCTGGTGGGCAATGCCTGCAGAAAGAGAGGATGAGATTTGTCGAAAGGCGCTGGAACTGCTGTCCGACCTGTGCTCCAAGGGGGAGGTGCAGGACGACAACTGCCTGGATTTCATTTACTACTTCAGGGACTTGGCCAGACCGCGTTACACGGACTCAGGTCAGGATCAGGATTATTTAAACTAGGCTGGAAATCAGAGTTGATTTTAACTTGCGCTCCAAAAGCTACTGCAAATTCGATTCTGTTTCTATAAAACTTCCAAAACTCTCGGTGTTACTTCTGCATGTAGATAAATTATTTCCACATTTTTAGTTTCCTTTTAAAGCAAAGGAATCACTTTTCTCTACAGATTCAATTCGTTCCCAGTTTATTCAGTGATTTGTGAACTTGTTGCTCGCATCCATTAGTACCAGCAGAATCTGAGAAGCACTTCACTTTTAAGTGTGTGTGTTTATTTGCGAGTCCACCACAGCATCCATTAGCCTCCTGCAACAGACTGGAGTGTGTGAGTGTTGGTTGGGGCTTCTCCTCTTCATCGGGCAGGACGGAGAGAAAAAGCCCCACCCGATGTTCCCCTACTGTTCCAGGCACTTTACAGACGAGGGTCTGGCAATACAAAGAAAACCAGAGATGTAATCCACTTACAGAGACACTCCTCTGATCATTCAGGAGCTGCTTTACTCAAACTCACTTCAGAGAAGTCCTGGTGTCATGAAAAACTTTTTTTTTATTTTTAAAAAAAGCTGCTTCTCCACCATAAAAACATGTTTTTATAGTTAGAATGGATATTTTACTGCTCATAATACCCCAGAGGGCAGTTAGAGATGTTCCTGCATTCAGGATCATTATTTTTAGTGGCGTGTTTCCACTTATTCATGACGAATGTTCGGTAAAGTATGTGCATACATCAGACATGTGTGCTATTAAATGATATTTTCCCATGCATATGTGATATGTATTATGCATGTGGGTAGATTAAGCATGTTTGTATGTTTATTTCTCTCTTCCTGTGCAGGTTTGTGTGTGTGCGTTTATGTGTGTGTGTGTGCGTGTGTGTTTACATGTATGTTGGTTTTTGTCTGTGGCTCGCTGCCTTAAACATATTACAATCCATCATTAAACATGTATGATGAAGAGGAAGTTCAAGCTACCATAGCGGTTCCCCTGAGGAGCTGTGACCCACTTCTTCTTGTGTTAGACTGCTATACAGACACACACACACATGCACACACACACACACACACACACACACACACACACACACACACACACACACACACACACACACACACACACACACACACACACACGCACACACACACATTGTGGAGGGGAACTGGAGCGACTGCTCTCTGATAAGTTTGTGGACTTTCATCCGGTTTGAAACATCCAAACAGGATCAATCGTTTTGTGTTTCGCGTGCGATAAAAATCTGCACCAGTGCGTCACTCCAGGGAAATCTTTTCACATTTTTATTGAGTGTAGAATTAAGATTTTAGATGCTTCTTGTCCAGCTGCACATTGACTTCGACGCGCGATGCACGGAGGCCCGAAGCACAGCTGGTCCGTTATTCATTTATGCCCTCGCCCGTTTGTGCGTGAATCGATACGTCCATTTTAAACGGGGGCTCCGTCGATGCTAACGTACTTCCATGTGCCGTTTGAGTTGGGGAAACCAACACTGTAAAGTTTTGACAGCAGTAAAAAAAAAAAAAAATGGCGACAGCAATGTAGGGAGTTCACGTGAAAGGAGCTAAGAAGCTAACAAGGAAGAAAGATAGCTGGGAAAGGAGCCGATAAAGATGTGCCCGAATATAGATCACAACATGTGCAAGGAGGAGTTTCCAATCTTTTGTTGTGTTCATGCATATTTGACTAGCTTAGCATGAATGCTACTTTGTCCCCAGTGATTTCCAGTGGTACCGGTCCATTCTAGCCATTCTTTCCCACCAGGAATCTCTTTGAATTGTGAATCTTTACTTATTGAATATGATGTAAACTCTCCGCTGCCCTCTAGTGGCCACAGGAGTTCCGGCAGCCTCTCCGAGCACGAGGCATCGATTAACTTTCGTTAACTTTGCCGGAATGAAGAGAGTGTTCGCGTCAATCACGAGGCCGTCTCTCTGCACGACCCGTCTCACAAATCATCTTCCGCTAATGCACAAATAATAAGTTTAGGAAAAAACATCGTCTCTCTCCAGAGAATAAAGCCCCTCAAATGTTTTATCATAAGCATCAAGTAGCAGCAGCGCACAAAACTCCACACAAGTTTCCAATTGCACAAAAAAACATCCTCTCCTATAGCCGTCTTTACTTTTGCCTGTTTGATGGAAGGCCCCGTCATGTGACTACGTTTGCAAATGTTGCCGTAACTCTATTTTTGAACGCACCTGCTGCAGCCGCTGGATGGATGACGCCGCCATAAAACACACAGTGTGTGTTCTTCATCACGGGACACACACTTTTCACATGCTTTCACTCCGCTCTCACGTGTTTTCACGAGTTTTTTCTCTTTCCGCTTCCTCCCAACTGAAAGCAAAGTGAGCGACGCTGACGTTATGCAGACTGACAGGTGTCTTGTGGTTCGGGCGTTTATGTCATCCTCTATTAACTCATCATCGCCCAAATGTTGACGCAGCGCTTTAATAGATATTTATGAGGCGTGTTTGTGTTATTAGATCAGGAATCAGTTGCGATTCTTGACTGACAGAATCCGGAGGAAAGGTGTGCCGTTGGGATTACTTTGCATCAGGAAGAGGGAAGGATTTCCAGAAATGCAGACCGACTTCCAGTAATGAGTATGGAGGGGTGGGTGAAGTGGGGGTGCGTTCACGAGTGTGAATGCACCATTGAACATGTGAAATCGACACCTCCGCCCCGCCCGTCTCGCCCTTTCAGGCTGAAACGTTTAGGTGACATCGCCCGACGGCGTCGTCAGGAATGCAGTCGGTTTCACCCACCACCCCACCCCAACCCCCCCATTTTAATACCTGCCGGGCATCTCATCCGTCCGGATGTTAAAATGCAGGCAGCGCTTTCTTTCCTCTGCCCCCACCCCCCACCCCACCCCCAATGAGGGATTGATGAAATGTTGGGGAATAGCCGAGGTTTTATTACAAACTTCATTGCATTTTCAAGGTGTTGTTGCCAGGCAACATAACACTGCATATTTGGTTTGGATAAGTTTGAGCCTCGGGGGGGTTTTATTGAACGAGCTCGATGAAGTTAATGGCCCTCATCTGGAGTGAAATCCTCCGATCCACTGCGGCGATCCCTCTCTAAGTCCATCCATCCGGCGATGATCCCTCCTCTCCACACTCAGGGCTTTAGAGTCATTTCCAGGACATTATCCTCCGGCTTCGCCGCAGACACATACTCCCACGACCTTTCACCCCAGCTATTGTCTCTTATTGACCTGCTGCTGACTTGGCTGCTGCAGGCTATTGAACTCCACTCCGGCCCGGCTCCCTGGAGGAAGAACCGGTCCATCCAAGGGTTTAATGAGAGGCCTGTGGCCAAAGACTCTCGCTGGCTCCAGGAAGCATCAGAGAGGAAGCTGGTGAAGATAAGTCAGGATTATACCTCCTGTGGTCGATAATTAACCTGGTCAGCATCTGGTTTTAAAGGAGTGCCATCCAGAAATGCAGATTTGTCATGTTTTCACCTCGAGGATTTCCTCATAGGACGCCATTAAGATCTGCAACCACTCCAGCTGCAGCGGTTTCTTCTTAGCAAGCTGTCAAGCTCACCGCACAACGCTAAGGCTAATGGTGTAGCACTAGTATGCTAACATGACACTTTTCATAATAAATTCAAATGATAATTTATGCAAATTGGAATATCAGACAGTTTGTAAAGTAACCTTTAACCCTTCAAAGTCAAGCATCATATTTGATTCACTCAGCCTTTCAGGATTTTAATCTTTCTACATAAAAAATTTCACATTTCTTTTCCCAAAAAACCTGATATATACAATCAGACGCATGCATCTGCATTTTACATGTGAAAAAATTCTCATTTGAGCCTTAATTATACAAATTAAAGATCATATATATGTATATATATATTTACAAATATATATTAAATGTTCCATTAGACTTTATTTTTCAAAAATTTGATTTTTCTGGCAATTATGTTATGGTTCGGGCTTTAAAGGGTGACACAGATTTTGACCTGATTGCGATAAACAACCTGGTGAGATGAGTACTTATAGGATTTGATGAAGATCGTTTTAGCTGCGGAGATATTTTAGATATACATGAACGTGATTGGTTGTGATAGGCTCCACCCCCGCAAACCTACACAGGATCAGCTGCTCCAAAAATTTGAATGAAAGTGATTCACTGTCACAAATAGAAACGCAAAGCTTGAGAGTGGGATGGAGAGGCAGCGATTGATGTTCCACCTTTGCTTTGACGATGACTTTTGTGGCAGCAGAATGGATTAATTGCTGGTTATTATGTGTGTAGGTGTGTTGGGTAGTAAAGAGGGACGCGCTGGCATCGCCGCATGAAAAACATACTCCGTGTTTTGTGTCCTTGACATGCGTGTGTCAGTGACTCGGTGACTAAACAGTGAAAGCGATGTTTCTATAATGAACCTTCATCACCTCTAATGCCTGAAACCGCAGAGATGATACGGCGACGGAAATATCAAAAATAAAACTGTTAATTGAAGAGGCTGGCAGGACTGTAGGCCCACCTGTGGGCGCTTCTCAGGTTGATGGAGTCAATGATGAGAAAGAGATGGAACGTACAGGGACTGCAGCAAGGTGCAAGGAGATCCAGGAAGTACGATGACTGGGGTATCAGGAGCTCCAGGAAGTACCAGGAACAGGGTACGAGGACTAAGGTATCAGGAGACTGTGGAAGTACCAGGAGATCCAGGAGGTACCAGGACTAAGGTGTCTGGAGATTGTGGAAATACTAGGACTAGGATACCAAGAGATCCAGGAAGTTCCAGGAGGTACCAGGACTAGAGTACCAGGAGATCCAGGAAGTACCCTGACTAACTAGCGATGGTCTAACGGTAAGACCATGAGCCATAGGTGGAGGAGTCTGTGTAGGTTCTCAGTTATCCTGATCATGGTTATCCGAAGCTGTTTCAGTCAATCCAACGGACTTAAAGAAAGTTCTTGAAGACGTTTCGTCTCTCATCCAAGAGACGTCTTCAGTTCTGAACTGAAGAAGTTCAGAACTGAAAATCAAAACAACTGCTTCAGTTAAGAACTGAACTGAAAAAGTCTATTGGATGAGAGACGAAATGTCTTCAAGAACTTTCTTAAAGTCCAGTTGAATGACTTCAACAGCTTTGGATAGGTGGGGGAGAAGCAATGCAGACCCCTGGTGGTCCAGATGTGTTCTAGGGATGTGGAACATCCCCATCCTGGTCCAGAAGGTGGAGATGGACCTCCTAGGTATATTGGGGTCACCTGTATACATGGTGCCAGGTCTGGCACCAAACTTCCCTAGGGTTCTGGGCATACTCATGAGGTTGGAGTGCTTTGCTTAGACCTACAGGAGAGGTCTCAGCCTTCTTCAAGTCAATGTAGCGCCTCAGAAGGATCACAGCCTGGGGGGTGGTATAGAGCTAAAGGGACTTGACCCTATCCTGCTTCTTTCCTTATTTGATTGCAGCTCTTACTGAAGCTGCGTTGTCATGGTGCTCGTAACTCAGGGTGTAGATCTGTTTCCAGGTTATTGACCTGACTCACATCTGCAGGATTGAATTCTGCCTCATTCAGCCTTCCTCCACTGGCGACCGGGAACCTAGTTGTGGATTGATTTTAGCGATCCATTTCATTCCAGACCCTAATCTCTGTTTACGTCTTTTAACCCCTTGTAAGCTTCCTCCTCTCCACAGTGCGTTCTCCATGTCAGCCTGTCTTCTTCATCCTCCTCTCTAACACTAACTGCCCTCATGTCTTCCTCACTTCATCCATCCACCTTATCTTCGGTCTTCCTCTAGTCCTCTTTCCTGGTAGCTCCATCCACATCACCGTTTCACCAACATCCTCACCATCTCTCCTCTAGACTAATCCAAACCATCAGAGTCTGCTCTCTCTAAATTTGTCTCCAGAACATCTCACCTTGGCTGTTTCTCTGATCAACTCATTTCTGATCCCATCCAACCTGGTCACTCCTAGAGAACCTCAATATCTTCATTTCCTACACCGCCAGCTCGGCCTGTAGGCAGTCGACCATACTGAATCTTTTAAATGGTCGATATTTAGTCTTCGCATCATCATGAAAAGTTCAGTATACATTTTTTATCTTGATTATTGGACACAAGAAATATAAAATAAGTAAGAGACTAAGTAAGTCTTCATCCTTCCTTTAATTTGTCCATTAAATGGATTGAATTCATCAAGCCCACATCGACATTTACAGTTAGGAGCAAAATATCTGAAAAGATATTGGAGAGATTTTTTATATAACTTTTATGCTCATGTTTTTCCTCCCAGGGTTCAGACTTCGTTGCTATGAATTAAAAATTGCTTTTGCTGTTTTCATTCTTGATTTTTTTTCTTTTTTAACCTTTTAGATTTTCAGTATCTACCCTGGAGCGTTCAGGAGTTCAGCCGTCTGTTGGAGCTTTTAGGATTTAAAAATACACATTTTAATTTGACTGAGCATAAAGGTGGTTTCATTCTAAGCTGGTTTAAATGAGGGTTAAACACATCTAATCTTGTAGACACAGAACACAGGAGGGAAATCACACACGCAAGAAGTACAGACACACAAACACACACACACACACTTGAAGAGGCTAATGAATAAATCCTTAGCGCTGCTTCCAAACTGTCCCAACCCTGCAACACAGCATTAAAGTAATGACATCTCAAGACACATGCTAAATTAAACACACAACTGGCAAGGAAATGGAGGCGTCACATGATTCTCGCGGCTCTCTTCCTGTTTCAGCCGCTGCCAAACGAAAGGGTCGATGTAAAAATAATCGTCAACCTCAAGCGATGTCGATTTGCACAACCCCTCATCAAAGTGGGGGATTTAATCCAAATCAATAAAAGCAGCCATCTGTGTCTCTGCTCGCTTTGGGCCTCTTAAGCTTGATTCAAAAACGCCTCTTCCAGGGCTTCAATCAGGAAAATCCATTTGTAATGTCTGACAAATTCAGTGTCTGATCCCTGCCACTGATGTGCTTCCTGGTTGTTGGTTGAGCCGCTTCAAAGCTGAGAATGTGCATCTTTTTTGGTGTTTTCTCTTCTATATTGTGGAAATTCAGCAACAGCGTTCGCAAACCTTGTTTACATGTCAGCCATAAAACTCCAACTTAAAGATTGCTGCAGAATAGTTTTCCGAATGCTGCATCTGAACGTGTTTTTTTGCACTAAAAGCTGACGCACATTAGCATCTGTGGAGCTGCGACACAAGACTGGGATAAAGCATCTCAACAAGTTCTGGTCTTGTTGGGTCTGAAACCCACGACAGGCTCATGGGTGCTAACAGGTGAGCTAATGTAGCGCAAGCTGCTGCAAAACATGCTCGACAAATGAGTTTAGATTCTATTTCCAAGCGGGTGACCCTGTTGAACTTGAATTGAAAATCTCTCCGGTGTTTGATTGATGCTAAATGTCGAAATTTAAGCTCTTGTATCGCATTTTCAAATCAATTAATGGAAACCTTGTTCTGCGTCAATTATTTATTTGCCGTCCAGAGAGCATTTATACAGCAGAATGAAAAGCTTGTTCAGTTCATTAATTCTCTTGCGGTGTCTGAAGGACTGATGCCCTTAGAAATCTACAGCCTTTAAGGGACAACCAGCGCTGTTTTCAACGGTCCACATGTCTGTCTCGCTACACTCCGCTCAATATCTGAACATATAAAAGACGAGAATTCTATGGCTTGACTTGTCTCCCTTGTTTATTTCTAAGCAGACGATGCACGGATGTCCAAAACAGACAGAATAATGACTCCAAGTTCTCATGCAGTCTCCTAAAATTATCATAAGAACCTCCAGGCTGCCAAATAATGCATCGACACTGTCGCTTTATTTCAGGATAATGACTTTGGGCTCTCTAAATATTTCCTGATAAATGTAAAAAAACAACAACCCACACTTTGTGAATTCAACAAATTCCAAAACCCAGTAATCACACTTCAAAATACGAGTTTAATAGCAATCACAGTGGTTTTATTCCGTACTTGATCACTACTGAATGAGGCTGAGGCCTCGCCTCCTTTAGAAGAAAGCAAACTCCAAACTCTTGATCCTTATTTCAATCAGAGGATTTAATTTGCAGCTGCATGAAAACTCCTTCTGTACTTTTAGCCCTGAAACCTGATTAAAAAGTTTCTGACAGGTTGTTTTCCATTCAGTCAACTATGAATTAAAGTAGCTTGATTAGACAAGACGCGTCTGATAAAGGTCTGTTACAAAGTCAGTAAAGGTTTCACCGCTGCTGTTTTGAAGGCATTGGAAATAATTCCACCTACGAAGGACGTGTCAGTGATATATCTGAAAAAGTTAAAAACCCCATTAATGCTGATTTAAAATGTATTCTGCGGAAAGAGTCAAGGCAACAGGTAGAGGATTGCTTTGTTTTGTCGTTGCACTTTAACTCCCAGTTCAGGGTCTTTCTCTTAAATCAGCGTTTCTGTATGAATGGCAGATCATCTGACCCAAATCATATTTAACAAGGGTAATAGAACCAGTACCTTAAAAGTAACTACAACCAGAAATGACTGTTAATCATGCAAAAATGTTGGAAAAAAATTAATTCTGAGAAGTCTCTTAGTTTTTTCCTGACCTTTAAATATGAACATTCATTATAATTTCTTCTCGAATAGAAGCCAAACAATTTCTGATGGACATATAATCGTCCCTTTATTTGTCCCAAAAATGCCAAACTATAAATCATGGAGGAAACTTACTGCTTTATTGGCCATTTAGATTTTATGTAAGCTTCTACCAGTCACTCCTTCATGCATATTCAAGCGACCTCACCACAGATAATTACACCAATCAGAACCTCTAACATTTTTAAAAAATGATAATTGCAGACTTCCTTTATTGACGAATGAGCGTATTGATTATCAGCTCTCTTGCATCTACTTAGCCGTTCCAGCTGTACAGCTTCCAGGCCTTGATTGCAGAGAGACCCTGTTGGCTCAGAAAAGACTCCAACGAGGTGTTTGAAAGAAGCCGCCGGGTCGTCTGAGCTTCAAAAGGGACGAACCTAGGAGACGAGACGAGACGAGACGAGAGGCATAGGTCGGCTTTCTAACTCCAATCTCAGAAGTTTCAAAGCTGTCTTGAAAGAAAAGTTTGGCTTCTGACCAAAAACCCAAAATGAACTAGAAATGTAAAGCCTAATTATTCCCAGGGGGTGACCTGGTCCGAGTCGTATTATCCACACAGAAAAGCTGAATACTTGACTGTAGAGTATTTTTGTTTTTGCATGAAACCGATGCATCATCTTTTTGGCACATTAGAACCAGGGTACGGTGGAACAATCTGCAGGATCTCTGCGGGTGCCAGCTGAGAAGGCGAGCCAGCGCCACTGTGTCGAGTAACACTCGCTCTGCTTTGTGTTGGTCCCAGCTGGTGCTCTGCCCTACCTGCATCATTTCACAAACCTTAGCGCTGACTGTGCTCTAATTATTTGCTTACATTGAACACAAAGCTTTGCAACGTATTCAGGCTTTGAGTATTTGACCAATACTACCCTTTTATTAAAATATGACACCGCGTCAGGATGTTTTCCTTCAAAAACAATAAACCAAGATACAGAGAAGCAAATCTTACACAATTATACTCAACTGGGTAGTATTTAAGCTTTTTTTTTTTTTTTTTACCAATTTTTGGGTTTCATTTCACGTTTACATCCATTTATCTTAAGATGGTTGAGATCAGAACAGAGCTAGCCACATTTTTTGCCAACAGTTTCTGTTAAAGCTAATATTTAATTTCTGTTTTTACCTTGTCCCGTAATCCCTACGCAATAAATAAAAAAATAACTAGATTAACAAGCAGTTACATTATTCTTTGATTGTCTTTATTTTGGACACCATGTGCTGGAATCTATTTTAAAAATGAAATACTTATTATTTGGGGCGTCACCTCTGGCTACCATCAAACCACTACCTTTTAGCACCTCATCGTCATCAATTATTAAATCCTACATTTTCTTTCTTCAATTTTGGCCTCCAATGATGGATTGTAATATTTTTCTTGCTCATTTAGCAATCTGAACAAACGCCGTCTGTCCTCCCTTGGGAGCCAAGTGTGCTGAGCCAGCATCTTTCTGTGGCGAAGCTGTGTTTACTGTTTCGTCTTCCTCTCGTCCATCTCTAGATGTCTCCGTGAGCCTGTTGTCCCTGTTGGTCACCACTTGTGGTCTGGCTCTCTTCAGCGTCTCCCTTTTCGTGTCATGGAAGTTGTGCTGGGTGCCGCTGAGTGGCCGTTTCCTCCCAGACGTCCTGAAGGGGGCGCACTTCCTGGGAGGAGACGAACAGCCTGTCCTAATCGAGGTAAAAGAGTGAAAGTAATGAATAAAAATGAACGGCTTTAATGAGGCGCGGCGTCGCCGCTGCTAAAAAATGCATCCGTTCCTCCGTCGCCATCAAGCCTTTCCAGAAATGCGATGTGTCTGCTTGTGCAGGTGGATGGGGAGGAAAGGGAGTACAGCGAGGACGGCTGTGTGAAGGAGCCTTCGGGGCCCCTCCCGGCTGTGGCTGTCCCAGAGTCAGCCCTGAAGATAAGCCACACATCACCTGACATCCCTCTGGAGACCCAAACCAAGGTGGAGAAGAACCAGGTCCACACTCTGGCCAGGGACCGAGTCCAGAGACAGATCACCGAGCCCACCTCCTCTGTACGGTCAGTTCACGCCAATCCATCAAAGTACCGATCAATCGTTTGGTGTTGGTGAGTCACACGTGACCCTGATTGCGTGGAGGTACATTGTCGACACAAATGTGGAGCTAATGGTTTTAGTTGTTGCCTTATAGTCCAAAAAAACGAGACAAGGAACATTGTTGATGAAAGCGTTGGTCTAATCTGATGAAACCGTTGTTCTATAGGCACAACTCCATCCGTCGTCAGCTGAACTTGTCCAATCCGGACTTCAACCCTGCTCAGTTTCAGCGCCAGGAGTCTCTGTCGGGTTTGGGCCGAATCAAACCAGAACTCTACAAGCAGCGCTCCGTGGACGCCGAAGACGGCCGGCGCTCCGACAGCTGCGGACGCCTCAATTTCGTGCTGAAGTTTGACTTTGACCTTGAGCAGCTGATCGTGAAGATCCACAAAGCCCACGACCTCCCTGCCAAGGACTTCTCAGGAACCTCCGATCCTTACGTCAAGATCTACCTACTGCCTGACCGCAAAACCAAGCACCAGACCAAGGTGCACCGCAAGACACTGAACCCGGTGTTCGACGAGGTCTTTCTCTTTCCTGTTGCGTACGCGGAGCTACCCAGTCGCAAGCTGCACTTCAGCGTCTACGACTTCGACAGGTTTTCCCGCCACGATTTGATCGGCCAAGTGGTGGTAGACAACTTCCTTGATCTCGCCGACTTCCCGCGGGAGACAAAGCTCTGTCGGGACATCCAATACGTCACCTCGGTGAGATACCAATTTATCTTCTTCCTTTATTTGCATCACATTACTCGGTATAACTTAGAATTTTGCAATTATTGGTACTAAAGGAAGGTTATACAAAAAAGACAACCAACCAGAAAGTTGATGCATGTTTACCCTGTAAAAACCTGTGACTGCGGCAGCTGAGAGAAGATATATTAATGGGTGCATCTAAATTTCCCCACCGAGTGGAAATCATCTGTGGTTTCAAGAGACAGAGACATAGAAATATACTTAGACACAGTTAATGTTTAATGAAAGCAGCAGGAACCACTTGGGGATAGTGACCCAGATCTACACTGACACCAGGCTGGGGTTGGTTTTGCAGCGACACCATCGATTTTACATTATTCACTTAAAAAAATCAGCAGTGTTGGTCGACTGAGAGACCAACATGGAAGTTTGATCCCACTGTTGGGGAATTCCTTGTTTTATGTAGAGACTTCTCCGTTTGGGAGAGAAGCTCTTGTCTTGGTTACGGCTAATAAGGACTTTCCAGAAAGGGCTTGACTGGAATCCGATTCCAGTCGATGATGCTGTCGATCTGTCAGATAGCCTTAAGAGGCTTCTTCTCAGGCAGGTTTAGTCTCACACTCTTTTTTTTTTTTTTAATCGTTTATTTATATATGAGTAAGTCTTGGTGAAAAAGTCTATTTTCATTGCCTTTAAATAGGATGATTAACATCTAATCCATGAATTCAGTGCCACTGAAAAGAGACAGCATGTGTCTATTTCTGCAATTAGAAAATGTTCGCTCAAAAAAAAAAAAAAAAAAAAAAATAAGGCAAGCAAATCCATCCGGGAATGTGTTTAGAAGCGACAACGGAGTCGATGGCGCGGCTTCAAATGTCTTCACCAACAAAAGGACGTTGAAGAGGAATCGTGAGTCTTCCTCTGCATCACTCACAGTCATTAGAGGCTTTGGTATTCTGTTGTGTGTCTCTGAAGCACTTTTGGGATGATTATTTTGTATCTGTCATTTCCGTCGAGCTCTCGCTGTGCTCCTCTTGATGATCATAATGAACCATTACGCCCACCGAGAACAAGAGATATTTCCACTTTCAGTTGTCTGTGTGTGTGTGTGTGTGTGTGTGTGTGTGTGTGTGTGTGTATGTCTGGGTTTTGCACTAATTTGCTATCTTGTTGTGTGTTTATTGCTCGACCATTAAAAAAAAAAAAGTCATTCCCTTATATCTATAATCCTTTTATCATAAGATATTCCTCAATAAAATAAAACCTTTAGAAAGAACAGATCCTCATGAGTCAAGGGCGAGGAAACGACTCCGCTGATTATGTGGCTGCAATTAAATTAAGATAAAACTATAAAACAAGGCCAGCGCTCTGGACTGCTAATTTAGTTGATGTTTTCATGGTTTCACTTTGTTGTACTATTTGGATGGAAGAAAGAAAAATCAGCTATATTTGTCCTTGTTAAAAGAATTGTGGCCTCGTTGCAGTCAGGTTTATTAATCCCTGATGCTACAGAAGCTAACTGTATGTAAAACATGTGGAACGTGCATCAAATGTATGCAAACTACCTGTGCATATGGATCAAAGGTAGTCTCTGTAGGTATGAACCGTGGTTTAATGATTTTATTCAGAAGACTCTGGTGTTAATGCTTCATTTTTTTAAAAAATGTTCAGCGTTTGAATGTGCTCAATAACAACATACCCATGCTTGGTATGTTTATCTTCAGCACAACTTCTGCTATATGAAGAGATGAAGAGTTTTTATTTCCATATAACTTACTGTATTGACATATTAGGGCAAAATAGACACACACAGTCAAATTAAAAAATGGAAAAATTGTATTTTATTGCAGATAAAAACCAAAAACATGCTCATCAATTTGACTTTGAACTCAAAAGAGTTTGCCATAGGCTTCTAACATAGCTATATGTTAACTATATGAGTTTTTCAAAATGAGACACAGCGCAACGTGAAATGCACAAATTGCGAGACATGTTTGCATCACGTGACAAAATGCGTGAATCGCGAGACTTGTTCGAATTACGTGAATAAATGCATCCCCCACTTGTACGATGGCGCCTACAAGGACAGAAACACGGCGTCTGCCGTCTGCCGATAAGCATCCGTTTGAACCGCTTTTTTTAGATCAAATGTAAACGACCATATCTCCGGTTTTCCAGGGTTAGTCGGCTCCGAATGAAAACCGGAACACAGTTTCACATCTATACTGTCAAGTACTGTCAAATGGTTTAAAAACATCATGTGATCTGATCACGGGGGCGTGATCATAGGGTTAAACAACCTGTAAGAGCATGGGAAAAGGTAATACAGACAGGAGGTGGTTTAATATCAGTGTGCGCAGGGTGTCCTTTAGGGGTTCCAGTTGGTCCCCAGTTAAACCAGTTTGGGCCTGTATGGCTCCATTTGGTCTTGTGTGTGTATGGAAGGGGGGGATTGTTTATCCGGCTCCAGCTCACCGATAGCTGGAGCTGGATAAAAGTTTCACTGGGAATGTAAATATGAAAACGCCAGTAATGGAAATTAGCCGTCCTGCTATCAGCTACAGCATCACAATATCCGCCGTCGCCTCCGACTGATTCCTTATAATGAGATTATTAATCATGTTGCCGTGGATGTATGCATGAGATTTTTTAGCTGTGAAAGGTGAACCAAATTTGCATCAGAGGTTTATTAATAAAAGGACTTTTTCAGGGCGCGCCGGTAGCGAACGGGCAAACTGAACCCTGTTTTTTGGGGGTTCTTTGAAGCCGATGCCGACAACACAGCTGCTCCTCATCAAGTCGTCCAGTTCAAAGGCGGCGAATGTTCGTTAGCGAGGTCAGCGCCGCACCGGTTCTGACCCGTTCCTGCATCGCCGACTAAAGCCAAGCCAACACCCCGTGGGATGTTATTCCCACCTCCAAACACACAAACACGCCATTCTGGTGGGTTCATGTTGAGCGTTTTAGAGCTTCTAACGTCGTTAAACGGAGTCGACGTTGGAACTTTGTCTCCATTCAAAGAAAATCAAATCAAAAAGATCAAATAAATTCAATCAGTTTTCACAAATACAACAAATTCATCCCCAGAAATCCAGATGTCAGACCAGATTTATTCGACCCGGATTTGTTTCCTCGCTCTCCATCACA
>NC_090779.1:24637500-24645000 GCF_040054535.1 Antennarius striatus | reverse complement strand
TACCTCATTGCAGGACAATGTGGACCTGGGAGAGCTGATGTTCTCGTTGTGCTACCTCCCCACCGCTGGCCGGCTCACCATCACCATGATAAAAGCCAGAAATCTGAAAGCCATGGACATCACTGGAGCGTCCGGTGGGTGATCACAGACACTGTTCCCACTGAGAAGTGGCGCAGCCAATGTAAGTCAATCCACTGACGTGTTGTTTACATCCCACCACGTTGCCATGGTACCGCACTTCAGATCCGTATGTGAAAGTGTCCTTGATGTGTGACGGCCGGAGACTGAAGAAGAGGAAGACGTCGACCAAGCGAAACACTCTGAACCCGATCTACAACGAAGCCATCGTGTTCGACGTTCCACCCGAGAACATCGACCAGATTAGCCTCCTCATAGCCGTCATGGACTACGATCGGTCGGTCACTCGCCTACCCCTACCGGGATTCTCCGCCTTACTTTCCTCTAACACCTCCATCTCTTTGTCCTTCAGGGTCGGACATAATGAAGTAATCGGGGTGTGCAGGGTGGGCAATGAGGCCGAGAGTCTGGGGCGAGACCACTGGAGCGAGATGTTGACCTACCCACGGAAACCTATTGCACACTGGCACCCCCTCATAGAGGTAGGGGCTAGTTTTAGTTTACATATCCGTGTGTCCATCCAGAGTAAATAAATGGTTGAAACCAAAATTGGGGCAGCTGGTGTGAGCAGCAGACTAGACTGGTGGTGGCGGCTGATGAACCTGATGAAAAAGTTGATAAATCTGGGAAGATAGTAGCATTAATTCAATTCACACACAAATTAACATCATGATATGATGCTGATAGAATAAAATAAACACTTTGATTCCAAGCCCGGATAAATACAGAGGGTTACGTCAGGAAGGGCATCCGGCATAAAACTTTTGCCAAATCAAACATGCAAATCAGGCAACTGATTCGCTGTGGTGACCACTGAAGGGAAAAGTCGAAAGGAAAAGACGAAAGAAGAAGATTTTGATGCTAATGATGCTAATGATGAATGAACTACTTGAGACTGTAATGCTACTGAAAACCGTTGGATTCCTGCGTGGGAACATTTACAGATAAAGACACATTCTTGGGTACAACATATAGCAATCCTTTCCTGAACCAAAGCATTTTTTTCTTTGGACATTACGTCATGCGTTTACTTTTGAAATAAAGTAAGAAAAGAGAGAAATGAAAGGGTTACGTAACGCCAAACGCTGCAGAACCCTGATGCGTACTTGTGTTGGTGCGATCGCCACAACAGAGGCGCCTGGCTCTCAGAGAGACACACAGGAAAGGTGGCTACATCCACCAAGCTGCTTCTATTTCTGAATTTTCAGCCCACACTCATTAAAAAAAAAACAGAGCATGCTGAAACAGATGCTGGACTGATTCATGTAAATTCATCCGGAGTTGTCAAAGCTAAATCTATTGGTATTCCGCTGAAGGGGTCGGGAGATAAAGAGGCTTCAAAAAGGATCTACGTCCATGTGAATGTAACGCCTAACGTCAACCCCGACATTAGCATCAGCTCGCTCTCATGTGTCTTTTGTCTCTTTTTTAAGGCGGCATCGAAGAGATGCATCGACCCGTTAATCACTCCTTTCAAAACGTAAAGCAGCGGCCTGCTGGAAGATAGCTTGTTAGTTATTAGCGTCGGCTGTCAGCAGCACGGTTGTGGTCCCTCTCTCGCCCCGTGCATCATTATTTCTACCAGAGGAGGTTCGGTGAAGCTCATTACGAGAAGCTAAAGAAACCAGGAACACGATTCCACCTCTAATGAATGTCCGATTTTCTTGGCTTAATGAAGTTAGCATCTAAACCCACTCATTTATAGCCAGGACCTCATTGGATCCTCGTTACGGTCCAGCCTGGTGTCATGAGTGTGATCACATTATGTTGGGGTTGGTCCTCCTGAAGCCATTAGCTCGCGTTATTTGCATTGATCATGAAATCTGAATTATTCTGCAGTATTTGATGTTATTATACGGTAAAAGCTGAATGATAATATCGTAACAGAAATATCGGTTTCTTTCGGATTGTTTTGTGAAGCTTTGAGCGGATTTCTTTGCAGATGAAACTTGATCATTATCATGAATTCTATCTGTGCATGTCGTTCTGAATGAGTTGACTTTTATCCATAAAGGTTGTCCTGCAGGTGAAAACACACCATCATCAACAACATCTAGACTTTAATTCATGTTTTCCCAACAACAAAACATCCTAAAGTGTAAATAATTCAGGTCCTCCGGGTCGTCGCTGCTCAGAAGGTGAGCAGCTTGCTGCCCTTTCACCTCCTCCCCAGTTTGCAGGAGCGTTTTCAAACCTCCTGATTATGGGCTGCAGGCGAAACGTGTCATCTAAATGTCAGAGCGCCGTTCTGTCCTCAACCCGTCCACCAGAGGCGACCCAACAACCAGACCCATCGTACCTCGGTACCGAACGCATCGGCGAACACGGCATCTAACCGTTTGGGTGTTCGGGTCGACGGACACCAGCTGTGTGTGAATTGTTGTCGACGTTCACACACACACACACACACACACACACACACGCACACACACATTGCCTGATGCTAGTTTGTTCGGTCAGCAAAGAAAAGCTGTTCGTTGCTAAGCAGTAGAATTAAAGCATTGAAATCCGTGACCCTGACAGCGCACACACTGATGAAAACTGTAGACCCCTTTATGTAGCACTGACACACACACACACACACACACACACACACACACACACACACACACACACACACACACACACACTCTTCACTTTGTGTGTCGTGTCTGAGGCTATTAGCAACAGCGTCAGACGACAGCAGCAGGAACCCAGACTAATGGCTTATCGGTGTTCCTTTAGACGATCCACAGGTGAATCCTGACGGAACCCAGTCAACCGGTTCTGTCTCACACACACGCACACACACACACACACACACACACACGCACACACACACACACACACACACACACACACACGCACACACACACATATCAGCATAAGTATCTGAGGTACACACGCACACATGAAATATTAACAGATAAAAAACAAATTAAATTCAACAACTTATTGCAAATACCTTCAGTATGCGGTCTCTTGTGTACAGCACACACACACACACACACACTGATGCACACACACACTTTCTGATACACAACTACACACACTTTTCTCATTTTTCTGAAATGTTGCGAGAAGCTTCTTTGACCCTGTGCCCACAGTTTGACAGCATTAATAATTCAGCAGGTTTATGTTTTCATGGGGGACCATAAAGACACACACACACACACACACACACACATACACACACACACACACACACACACACATACACACGCCAACATCTAAATGCTCTCGGATTCCCCAGGGTCACTTCAAGCCGGTTCAGAAGCTACTGAGCGTGAAGCAAAGGAAGCGAGGCGAGCGCAGCGCCGGGTTACCTCGGCTTTGTCACGGGAACGCGCCGCTGAATGAAAAGTCTCACCGCGGGGCAGAACGCCGTCACGGGGGCAAGTCGGTGCATTTGGAAGTCAGCTGCCAGCTCACATCCACAGATATTCAATCCTCCTGGCCGGTGCTGCATAAAGTAGACCGCCATCGTAACCTGCTGCGTCCATCAGGAACGACATCACGCCACAAAGGCCTTTGGGTTCGGATTTAGGGGGAAGAAATTAACATAAATATAATCACCATAAACTAAGAGTCTTTTTGTCTTTCTTAGAAAGCAAATATTGCGCCAACCTGTTTCTACGGTATCCCAGAATGGTCAAACCCATCACTCACCACTTCCACTTCCAATCCCAAATTGAACGTAGGTGTGAGTGTGGTGTGTTTGTGTGTGTGTGTGCACTGGTGTCGCGCCCAGAGTGTACCCTGCCTCGTGCCCCCAGTCGGCTGGGATAGGCTCCAACACCCTGTGACCAGCGACAGCGAATGAAGAGGTTTTAGAAGGTGAATGAATGAATAAATGAATGAATAAAGACATGCAGATGTTTTTCACTCATTAGAGCTGGTAGACAATCATCTTGTCTTGCTTCAATAGTGGCTACGCTGCCCCTAGTGGTTCCCAGCAGGTACTGCTTTTCACCCATGTCTGTGCTTACAGGGAAGGATTGGAACGCAAGCCTTCACATCTGTCTCTAGCGCCGATGAGCATCTGTTTTTAGCACATGAATATGCTGAACAGTCTTTAATTTGTCCTTCCTCTTCCTCCTCTTCTTCCTCTCGTTGTCCAGTGGGTCGGCCAGGGGGCGGCGGGAACCGGAAGCCAAGGAGGATCTACCAATTCACTGAAGACACCACCGTCGCCGTGACACGCCAAGACACACACACACACACACACACACACACACACACACACACACACACACACACACACACAATGTAAGCTGTGGTTAGATAGTCTTTAGGTGAATCAAGGCTTCTCTGTGCTGAGACTTCTGCAAAACAATTCTAACCCACTCTTTCTACTTCCTGGTTCGTCTTCACAACTAAACTCGACTTAAATACATTCCAGCTGAACTTCTACACTTTCCTTCGTTTGCTTTGAGTAGCCGACAGGTGGAGCATCCTACAGGTGAAGCTTTTCAGCAAACAGCAGTTAGTGGACCAAAACCATTCTTACTTTAACGCCAGTGTGTGGAACTGTATCTTGTATTCTGTGTGAGGGATCAGCTTTCATAGATAGAGTAGACGTTAAAACAGGTTGTAGGATTTGGGAAATGACAGACGAGATCTTTTTAACACTTTAAACGCCATCTGTTTGGCGGGATAGAACTCAACATGGGAGGTTGTGTTGTGTAAACCTTCATTTGTCCTGTTCTGTACGATTCTCCCTGTTAAGATTTAAGCAGAAGAAGGTTTTAATCAAGAATGTATGTATAAACCAGAGGCATAGTGTTTTATTTGCTGCATGTTAAGCTGTCATAGGTTTCTGTCTGGATCAAGCAAAGGAGGCGGAAATAAAAGGGTTTTGTTTCTAATGTAGTCAAACCTCTAAGTACCATCGTTGATATGTTTGGTCTTCTGAGTTAAAGAGATAATTTTCTTTTTCTACATTTTGAATATTTTTAATTGCTTGAGTGTAAGTAAGACTTCAATTGTTGCTGTCTTTTAAAATGTGGTTTAATAAAAACAATAAATTATGATGTTATTGACAACCTGCTTCGTGCTAATGGAGCATCATCACACCTCTCCCAGTTTCGATTATCCCATCCCCAGAAAATCCTCAGACAGTGGAACAAAAATGATTGTTTTTAAAAGACGGTGCACAAACTTGTAGAAATTACCCAGAATTAGCAGCAGAATTGAACGTCGCTAGGACTGAAAGTATGCGTATTATTTGTAAAAACCTGTTTTTATCGGCGCCGTTGGACTGGAATCTCTTCGGATCAGATGTGATCTTAAAAAAGCATTTTAGAAATTCGGACTAACGCCATTATTGTTTACGTATTTGTATTTGACACTGTCACAAATGATGACTTCTTCTGTGTCCGTTGGTATAATGCATGCATCATTTTTCTGTGTCATTTTTAAATCTCTCTTCTGTTGTGAGCTACTAATCAAACTGTAAACACCAGATGTATTAAGAACCTATGTCAGAATGTGTAAATTGTCCATTCAGATGTTGTTAATAAATATTTCTACATGGACTCGTGAATGCAGACTGAGGTGCACCGGCGCTAACACCTGAGCCGTTAGTGACGGTTAAAGAGCTTCTATCAACAGACGGCCCTTGAACGCATCCAAAGCAGCTGGGCGTGGCTGGGATGCTAATTCTTGTAGCTTTATGCATGACGCTTATAATGGAGATTAGCATTAGCTGACAGAGCTACAGCAACAGCCAATCAGCTGCTGGCTTAGTCTTTCCATTCGGGCACATGGACGGACAGGAAGTACCCAGAACAGAACTACAACTTATGTAAGTTGTTACCAATAAACAAACAATGAAAAAACTTTAAAAAAAATTAACAAACACTTGCAAAAACTTAACCTGATATTATTTTAGCCAACAGACACACTTTTGGCGAGCTGCTATCAGTGTGTTCATTTCTTAAACACCTCTGGAATATTCTACTAGATTGCTTCTAACATGTTTTCCCACTCAGAACACGGCGTTGCTGACATTTGTGCTGCATGACAACAAAAGTCATTAAAGTTCACCGTGAACATCATGCAGAGAAGTTGTTGCGTGACCGCAGCGTGCCATAGAATTTTCTTGAAATCGCAGGGAAGGCCTGAGTCTGGGAACAAATACAACCTTTGATGCGCCACAGACTCATTTGTGAGGCGCACAATGAAAACACGGGGCGCTTTTTATGTCGAGGCCATTTCTGCAGGTGTGAAAAATGTTCTCCTCTCTGCAACATTCTGAATTCAAGACAAGGAGAGAAAAAAAAAGAAGAGTCTTTTGTGCTCACATGTCTGTAAGAGCCCAGCTGAGGAGCCACTTTGCCATTTATTACCCTTTCTCTGCGTGTTATTTCTGCCCCTGTGGAAACGCCTGTGCTAAATTGGTGAATCAAAATAAGAAGAAAATGTTCTTAGAAGATAAAAAAACTATATCCAGCCGTGAAGATTTCCCTTGTTGTCTTGCGGTTGACAACACAAGAACCCAGGAATAAATGCGAGAGAAAGAGAGAGAGAGCAGTGAGCCGACAGAGACTGTAACGCGGCAGCGATGCGGAATGATGTTTGGCATGATCTTTGTTCTGAGGCTTCCCGTGTTACAGATACAATGGAATGACACTTCAATTTCCCCGCGTCCAATGGCGCCGAGGGAACCGAGCATCTCTCCAGTGATGAGGCCGTGGCGGATAAAAGCATCTACGACTGACATGGGATTCACGCAGATCCTGACAACATTATCGCTCCTTTCCACATTAGCGAGAAATATGGGCCTTCTTTGATAAATTATGGGGCATTAGAGTGACAAAGTGCATTTTGGATGTAATTCAAGTTTTCAACAGGCAGTAGACATCACCCAGCAGCGAGGCACCTTCAGGCGGCACGCTACGACAATTTGTCCACCTAATTTATCCCTCTGGAGCTCTGAGACAATTTACAGGAAGCTGCTGCAAAGGAAGCGGCATGTTGCTCTGTGGATGTTTTGTGGTTAGGTTAGCTGCTGTGGGCGAGACGAGCTTTGTAAAAACATGAAAATCTAAGAAAAAAATTAATTCTTTGGGGAGGTTGAGCAGCTTTTCCACAGGTTTTACGGGACGCTCTCTCAGCTGAAGGTTTTGTTCCTCGATGACCAAACATTCTAGATGTGCAGCTTTACATGCTACCAGTGGCGTCCCTTGGAACCAGAGCTGAAGTGGCATTTCTTACAAAACCTGCCACGATTTTGATGAAAACATTTCCCAATAGATAATCCAGAGGAAGTGCAGAGAGTCGAAGGAAATTAGAAGATTATTAGGGCAATCCATCCACTGGAACAATCCGGTTTTCTTCTTGGATGGATGAAAGTAAAGAAAAACCAACACGGTTATTAGG
>NC_090779.1:24565000-24632500 GCF_040054535.1 Antennarius striatus | reverse complement strand
TTTTTAGGTTGTGTTCTATTTCCTTCTCGGTGGCTGGATCGTCTAACCGTTGATGTTTCACACACACACACACACACACACACACACACACACACACACACACACACACACACACACACACACACACACACAAACACACACACACGGGACAGAGTTACAACAGATGACAAACAGCGTGGAGTGTTCTTACACCATCATCCATTATCTCTCACCTGCCCCCCCCCCCCCCCCCCGGGGCAGTAATGTGGAGGGAAGGGAGGGGGGGGCAGAGGGTTAAAGAGAAAAGATTTTAATAAACACACTTTGGTTTTTTGGTGAAAACTAAATTTTTGATGTTGTATAAACAAATCATTAACGGTTTTATTTTTCAATGTGATTTCGATTTTAGCACCTTTGATACAAATAGGACTGTATTCTATATGATAAAGTTTATGCATTGATTTAATATCAATAGTTGATGTGCACAGATATTGATCTATTGATCATAACAATCAGTTGTTCAGTGCAGCGCATCAGGAAACAAAGAACACAACAAAGACTCACAATGAAAGTTCACCAGAGTCACGACACGATGACCCTCGGGTGACGTCAAAGAATGCACGCAGTGATGTCACAGGATGCACGCGGTGATGTCACAGGATGCACGCGGTGATGTCACAGGATGCACGCGGTGATGTCACAGGATGCACGCGGTGATGTCACAGGATGCACGTGCGTTCAGAACCACTTCTGCTGCGTCTGCACGGCCCTTCGTGGTTCATTTGAAGGAGGTTAAAACAGCCAGACAGACAAACAGGAGGAGGAGGAAGAGACGAGTGAACGAGCGTCTCCCCCGATGAGACCCGTTACGTAACTCCTAACTCATAATGAGCGTTCTAAAAATGGAGCAGCGATCGTTTGCACCAACGAGGAAGAAAAAGAAACGCGTGTTTCTGTTCAGCTGGACAACAAGGACGGATGTCGGTGACACGGAACAAGCGAGATGATGGAGAACATCCAGTTCACTCTGTGTTTTTATTTAAACGTCAACTGTTTCCTCTGTGAGAAAAACACCTGGAATGACACCCCCACGTTAAAAAAGCTGCTACTTCCGCAAGACACGATGAAGTGTCAGGAGCGCTGGCTGATGGGAAGAGAAGAATCTTCTCCAGAGGTCGGGACGGTGAGGAACTGTCGGCGGAGCCGCGAACACTTTCCTCAAATAGACCATTTAAAATAGAACAGTGTGACATTATTCTGCTTTTTTCTATGTAAAGAGAACTTCCTGCTTCCTGTCTGGGCGGGGCTTACAGGTTCCACACACATGTCTCTGAAAGTTATCATGATGGGTCCTTAACTTCCTGTTTCCTTTGCTTCCCTTTCCTGGGCAGGTATGGTGCGTTCAGGTACCAGTTGAGATTGTCGGTGAGGTGAACCCAGTAGGTCCTGATGGACGGGAGTGACCTTTGACCCCAGGAGACTTTATGACACAGGTCACACTTTGAAGGGTTAACACTGCAGGAAGAAGCTTTTAAAGGGAACAGTTTGAAGCTGCGTGACGCTAACACGTCGCACACAACCCAAACCGCTGCAGAACGTCATTCAATATTGATCGTTGGCCGATGACACGCTATCATACTTCACCCAGCTTCCATTATTCATGCTCACCCTGAAAACACTAAAACGTCTCGTCGTCGCATCGTTGAGTCGAATCGGCGAGCGAAACGTTTATCCGCGCAGAGCGTCCGCTCGAGTTACATCGATGAACGTAGGCCTCAAATTTCAAGTCGGGAAAAAAGATGATGTCACAGTGGTGTCATCAGGAGAGACGTGAAGCGTGACGGAGGTTTCAACCGGAGTTGTTGTGCGTCTCTAAAATTATGTTAAATTAGTTTAAATTTCAGAATGGGACGCCCCGCCCCTCTTGCTCCTCTTAAACGACCTGATGTGAATGATGAAGACTCTCCTGATGCAGTTTCATCCTTTAAAGCTCGACCTCCGTTTGTCTCCATGTAGTTTCGTCACGTTCCTCTAGCGCCACCTAGTGGAGCGGTGCTGTCAGCGCACCATATGAGTTTATCACATCACCTCATGTTGATTTTTTTAAAGCTACATTTTCAATAATTATTTCATCATTTCCATAGTACTGTAAGAGTTTTTGAGTTATGCAGTCAGCTTGTCTATTATTATTGAAAGGTATCATGTCCATTTAGTTTTGTTGGTCAAACTGTTGTATTGAGTTTAAAACTGAGTAAGCCCATTTAGAGGCATAACATTAACAATGATTATAATCATATAATATTACAAATCAACATTTTGTGTTTTAAATTGAAATTAAAAGTGAAAATTTTGTGTATCACATTATTCATGGGGGGTTTTTTTTGTCATAAAGTTGTTATTTAAAGAACCAGTTCAATTGGTCGTGAACACAGTCACCTTGAAATCTTCTCATCGCTCCTGAAATGTCCAACCCTGAGTGAAGGAGTGTTTCAGGAGAGGTGCTATAAATACAGGATGGTGATGACTCCACCACTGTATTACTTCGGTAATACATATACTAAAATTGGAACGATACAGAGAAGATTAGCATGGCCCCTGCGCAAGGATGACACGCAAATTCGTGAAGCGTTCCACATTTTGGAAAAAATATTGTCTTCCTTGAATAAAAGCACCGGTATCTAGTCTGCATTTACCACACCACAGGGTAAAAAAAGATGACACGTTGTCAAAAATCACTTTAATTGACCTTGTTCAAACCAAATAACAAAATTTGAAGCTTTCATTAGTTGGGTGTTCTCATTATCAACGTTACATCCATATTCAGGACATACCAAGAGCCCCAAACATGCAACATATCCCGCGGTCTTTTTTTTACCCTGTGGTGTGGTAAGTGACGACTAGATGCCGGTGCTTTAGTTCAATGAAGACAATATTTTTTTTCCAAAATGTGGAACGCTTCACGAATTTGCGTGTCATCCTTGCGCAGGGGCCATGCTAATCTTCTCTGTATCGTTCCAATTTTAGTATATGTATTACCGAAGTAATACAGTGGTGGACTCATCACCATCCTGTATTTATAGCACCTCTCCTGAAACACTCCTTCACTCAGGGTTGGACATTTCAGGAGCGATGAGAAGATTTCAAGGTGACTGTGTTCACCTCCCTCTGACAGCTCCTGAACGCACCAGAGCCCCAACACATATTCCACAGAGCTGAAGGTAAAACGCGTCTCTGTTGGAGAGAAAGATAGTACCCCTAAAATAATATCGATATCCAGTAACGTTTTAGAGGAAGTTAAACAACCAATCACCGATCGATTGCGAGTGATTGTAAGATCCAATGATAGCCTGCTTCTGTGATGACAAAAGTGGATGTATTTGGCAACACAGAATTTAAAATTTTACAAATGTAGAAGGAATTATGACAGCTGTTATTACGAATTATCCTAACTTGAAGTTTTCATTGTCTAGTGTCGTTTGAATTACTAAATTCCGACGCGTCAGCTGCGTCCCTGAAGCCCTCCTGTTTAGCGGTCACACAGCGACACTCAGTGGCAGATTTGTGGAACTACAACAAATCGGTTCGATCCATATTCGCTTCCTGGTCTGTCATTCAGTCCGACTATTTTTGTTTTCTGATAGAAACAAACAGCAAATTTCTGACAAGTGAAAGAACCATAATTGGTCAGAGGTTCATTACTGGAGGATCAAGTGTTGAATAAATACTGGAAAGTTTAATAAAACGTAAAATAACATCCGAGTTTACAAGAATACGAAAACTAAACGTAAACTCAAGTGACAGACAGGAAATCGAAATCAGCCATTCTCTATTTCTGTCCTTTTATCACCTTTTAACATATTGAACGCGTGTTTTCAGCTCTGTGGAATATGTGTTGGGGCTCTGGTGCGTTCAGGAGCTGTCAGAGGGAGGTGAACACAGTCACCTTGAAATCTTCTCATCGCTCCTGAAATGTCCAACCCTGAGTGAAGGAGTGTTTCAGGAGAGGTGCTATAAATACAGGATGGTGATGACTCCACCACTGTGTTACTTCGGTAATACATATACTAAAATTGGAACGATACAGAGAAGATTAGCATGGCCCCTGCGCAAGGATGACACGCAAATTCGTGAAGCGTTCCACATTTTGGAAAAAATATTGTCTTCCTTGAATAAAAGCACCGGTATCTAGTCTGCATTTACCACACCACAGGGTAAAAAAAGATGACACGTTGTCAAAAATCACTTTAATTGACCTTGTTCAAACCAAATAACAAAATTTGAAGCTTTCATTAGTTGGGTGTTCTCATTATCAACGTTACATCCATATTCAGGACATACCAAGAGCCCCAAACATGCAACATATCCCGCGGTCTTTTTTTTACCCTGTGGTGGGGTAAGTGACGACTAGATGCCGGTGCTTTAGTTCAATGAAGACAATATTTTTTCCCCAACATCCTCGTTTCATAATCCAGTCCTGTGTCTCAGGAACTAGGCTGTGAGGCGAGGAGGCAAGGAGAGGAGTCAAGGAAGCACAGCACATGTTGAGAAATGGGACCAGAATTCATTGGGTAAAGGATTTCTTCCTCGCCCTCCGGTGGCCACGCAGATGTACTGCAGCTTCTGGATGCATTAATAACCACTGCAGTGATTCACGATTCTTTATTACTTCTCATCAAAGTTCCACAACTTCTGCACCAAAACATTCTTTGACTTTAGAGTAGAGTCGTTACACAGCACTTCCTCCATACAGGCAGAGGTTCCGTGACTTTAGTTATTTCAGAAATTAATGACATCACGACCCTTATTCACTTTAACATTGTTTTATAAACAGAAAGCACATTTTCTCAGCACAAATGTAGAACTAAACAAAACCCATTTCTTCTGTACAGTTTATCACACTTGTATAAGTAACAAATATCGATTCTTGTTGTGTTTTTCAGGCCCACAATGACCATAAAAGTCTCATTTCTTTGCAGGCGATTACATTTCTGAACATCTTCCCACTGGAATGCACAGAGTTCAAGGTTTTGTGCTTTCGATGTCCTCATCAGGACCAACGAGGCATTTCTCAACGTTTGAGCTCTTCGGAACTCATCTTACACCGGCTTTGTAACAACCTCTCAAATAATTTAATGCAGAGTGGCTCCAATTAAAAAAAACACAACTAAATTAAATAAAAAGGAGCACCAGCTGTCGGTCTTAGGCTCTTCCTGTGAAGTTTAAGTGACACAATGTCAATTAAAGTGATTTTTGACAACGTGTCATCTTTTTTTACCCTGTGGTGTGGTAAGTGCAGACTAGATACCGGTGCTTTTATTCAACGAAGACAATATTTTTTTTCCAAAATGTGGAACGCTTCACGAATTTGCGTGTCATCCTTGCGCAGGGGCCATGCTAATCTTCTCTGTATCGTTCCAATTTTAGTATATGTATTACCGAAGTAACACAGTGGTGGAGTCATCACCATCCTGTATTTATAGCACCTCTCCTGAAACACTCCTTCACTCAGGGTTGGACATTTCAGGAGCGATGAGAAGATTTCAAGGTGACTGTGTTCACCTCCCTCTGACAGCTCCTGAACGCACCAGAGCCCCAACACATATTCCACAGAGCTGAAGGTAAAACGCGTCTCTGTTGGAGAGAAAGATAGTACCCCTAAAATAATATCGATATCCAGTAACGTTTTAGAGGAAGTTAAACAACCAATCACCGATCGATTGCGAGTGATTGTAAGATCCAATGATAGCCTGCTTCTGTGATGACAAAAGTGGATGTATTTGGCAACACAGAATTTAAAATTTTACAAATGTAGAAGGAATTATGACAGCTGTTATTACGAATTATCCTAACTTGAAGTTTTCATTGTCTAGTGTCGTTTGAATTACTAAATTCCGACGCGTCAGCTGCGTCCCTGAAGCCCTCTTGTTTAGCGGTCACACAGCGACACTCAGTGGCAGATTTGTGGAACTACAACAAATCGGTTCGATCCACATTCGCTTCCTGGTCTGTCATTCAGTCCGACTATTTTTGTTTTCTGATAGAAACAAACAGCAAATTTCTGACAAGTGAAAGAACCATAATTGGTCAGAGGTTCATTACTGGAGGATCAAGTGTTGAATAAATACTGGAAAGTTTTATAAAACGTAAAATAACATCCGGGTTTACAAGAATGCGAAAACTAAACGTAAACTCAAGTGACAGACAAGAAATCGAAATCAGCCATTCTCTATTTCTGTCCTTTTATCACCTTTTAACATCTTGAACGCGTGTTTTCAGCTCTGTGGAATATGTGTTGGGGCTCTGGTGCGTTCAGGAGCTGTCAGAGGGAGGTGAACACAGTCACCCTGAAATCTTCTCATCGCTCCTGAAATGTCCAACCCTGAGTGAAGGAGTGTTTCAGGAGAGGTGCTATAAATACAGGATGGTGATGACTCCACCACTGTGTTACTTCGGTAATACATATACTAAAATTGGAACGATACAGAGAAGATTAGCATGGCCCCTGCGCAAGGATGACACGCAAATTCGTGAAGCGTTCCACATTTTGGAAAAACATTGTCTTTATTGAATGACCTTTTATTGAAAGGTTTTATTTTACTGACCTTTTATTGAACCTCTGCCTGTATGGAGGAAGTGCTGTGTAACGACTCTACTCTAAAGTCAAAGAATGTTTTGGTGCAGAAGTTGTGGAACTTTGATGAAAAGTAATAAAGAATCGTGAATCACTGCAGTGGTTATTAATGCATCCAGAAGCTGCAGTACATCTGCGTGGCCACCGGAGGGCGAGGAAGAAATCCTTTACCCAATGAATTCTGGTCCCATTTCTCAACATGTGCTGTGCTTCCTTGACTCCTCTCCTTGCCTCCTCGCCTCACAGCCTAGTTCCTGAGACACAGGACTGGATTATGAAACTAGGATGTTGAAAAGTGAATAAATGAAAGGCAGGGGGAGAAAAAACTTTTGTAACCCAGTCATTAGATTAAAAATCTTTTTCTGTTTTCACTCGTTGTTAAATTGTGTGTATGTGTACAGAAATAGAGATGATCGTTTGACTACAGTAAATCTATTGAATCACTTTAATCGCTAAAATTAAGTTTTTTTTCCTGCCTTTCATTTTTTCACTTCTGGATGCATTAATAACCACTGCAGTGATTCACGATTCTTTATTACTTTTCATCAAAGTTCCACAACTTCTGCACCAAAACAGTCTTTGACTTTAGAGTAGAGTCGTTACACAGCACTTCCTCCATACAGGCAGAGGTTCCGTGACTTTAGTTATTTCAGAAATTAATAACATCACGACCCTTATTCACTTTAACATTGTTGTATGAACAGAAAGCACATTTTCTCAGCACAAATGTAGAACTACACAAAACCCATTTCTTCTGTACATTTTATCACACTTGTAGTTTTAAGTTTAAGTGACACAATGTCAATTAAAGTGATTTTTAACAACATGCCATCTTTTTTTACCCTGTGGTGTGGTAAGTGCAGACTAGATGCCGGTGCTTTTATTCAACGAAGACAATATTTTTTTCCAAAATGTGGAACGCTTCACGAATTTGCGTGTCATCCTTGCGCAGGGGCCATGCTAATCTTCTCTGTATCGTTCCAATTTTAGTATATGTATTACCGAAGTAATACAGTGGTGGAGTCATCACCATCCTGTATTTATAGCACCTCTCCTGAAACACTCCTTCACTCAGGGTTGGACATTTCAGGAGCGATGAGAAGATTTCAAGGTGACTGTGTTCACCTCCCTCTGACAGCTCCTGAACGCACCAGAGCCCCAACACATATTCCACAGAGCTGAAAACACGCGTTCAAGATGTTAAAAGGTGATAAAAGGACAGAAATAGAGAATGGCTGATTTCGATTTCCTGTCTGTCACTTGAGTTTACGTTTAGTTTTCGTATTCTTGTAAACCCGGATGTTATTTTACGTTTTATAAAACTTTCCAGTATTTATTCAACACTTGATCCTCCAGTAATGAACCTCTGACCAATTATGGTTCTTTCACTTGTCAGAAATTTGCTGTTTGTTTCTATCAGAAAACAAAAATAGTCGGACTGAATGACAGACCAGGAAGTGAATATGGATCGAACCGATTTGTTGTAGTTCCACAAATCTGCCACTGAGTGTCGCTGTGTGACCGCTAAACAGGAGGGCTTCAGGGACGCAGCTGACGCGTCGGAATTCAGAAACTCAAGCGACACGAGACAATGACAACTTCAAGTTAGGATAATTCGTAATAACAGCTGTCATAATTCCTTCTACACTTGTAAAATTTTCAATTCTGTGTTGCCAAAAACATCCACTTTTTTCATCACAGAAACAGGCTATCATTGAATTTTACAATCACTCACAATTGATCGGTGATTGGTTGTTTAACTTCCTCTAAAATGTTACTGGATATCGATATTATTTTAGGGGTACTATCTTTCTCTCCAACAGAGACGCGTTTTACCTTCAGTTCTGTGGAATATGTGTTGGGGCTCTGGTGCGTTCAGGAGCTGTCAGAGGGAGGTGAACACAGTCACCTTGAAATCTTCTCATCGCTCCTGAAATGTCCAACCCTGAGTGAAGGAGTGTTTCAGGAGAGGTGCTATAAATACAGGATGGTGATGACTCCACCACTGTGTTACTTCGGTAATACATATACTAAAATTGGAACGATACAGAGAAGATTAGCATGGCCCCTGCGCAAGGATGACACGCAAATTCGTGAAGCGTTCCACATTTTGGAAAAAAAATATTGTCTTCGTTGAATAAAAGCACCGGTATCTAGTCTGCATTTACCACACCACAGGGTAAAAAAAGACGACACGTTGTCAAGAATCACTTTAATTGACCTTGTTCAAACCAAATCGCAAAATTTGAAGCTTTCATTAGTTGGGTGTTCTCATTATCAACGTTACATCCATATTCAGGACATACCAAGAGCCCCAAACATGCAACATATCCCGCGGTCTTTTTTTACCCTGTGGTGTGGTAAATGCAGAGTCGATACCGGTGCTTTAGTTCAATGAAGACAATATTTTTTCCCCAACATCCTAGTTTCATAATCCAGTCCTGTGTCTCAGGAACTAGGCTGTGAGGCGAGGAGGCAAGGAGAGGAGTCAAGGAAGCACAGCACATGTTGAGAAATGGGACCAGAATTCATTGGGTAAAGGATTTCTTCCTCGCCCTCCGGTGGCCACGCAGATGTACTGCAGCTTCTGGATGCATTAATAACCACTGCAGTGATTCACGATTCTTTAGTACTTTTCATCAAAGTTCCACAACTTCTGCACCAAAACATTCTTTGACTTTAGAGTAGAGTCGTTACACAGCACTTCCTCCATACAGGCAGAGGTTCCGTGACTTTAGTTATTTCAGAAATTAATAACATCACGACCCTTATTCACGTTAACATTGTTGTATGAACAGAAAGCACATTTTCTCAGCACAAATCTAGAACTAAACAAAACCCATTTCTTCTGTACAGTTTATCACACTTCTATAAGTAACAAATATCGATTCTTGTTGTGTTTTTCAGGCCCACAATGACCATAAAAGTCTCATTTCTTTGCAGGCGATTACATTTCTGAACATCTTCCCGCTGGAATGAACAGAGTTCAAAGTTTTGTGCTTTCGATGTCCTCATCAGGACCAACGAGGCATTTCTCAACGTTTGAGCTCTTCGGAACTCATCTTACACCGGCTTTGGAACAACCTCTCAAATAATTTAATGCAGAGTGGCTCCAATTAAAAAAACACAACTAAATTAAATAAAAAGGAGCACCAGCTGTCGGTCTTAGGCTCTTCCTGTGAAGTTTAAGTGACACAATGTCAATTAAAGTGATTTTTAACAACATGCCATCTTTTTTTACCCTGTGGTGTGGTAAATGCAGACTAGATACCGGTGCTTTTATTCAAGGAAGACAATATTGTTTTCGAAAAATGTGGAACGCTTCACGAATTTGCGTGTCATCCTTGCGCAGGGGCCATGCTAATCTTCTCTGTATCGTTCCAATTTTAGTATATGTATTACCGAAGTAACACAGTGGTGGAGTCATCACCATCCTGTATTTATAGCACCTCTCCTGAAACACTCCTTCACTCAGGGTTGGACATTTCAGGAGCGATGAGAAGATTTCAGGGTGACTGTGTTCACCTCCCTCTGACAGCTCCTGAACGCACCAGAGCCCCAACACATATTCCACAGAGCTGAAGGTAAAACGCGTCTCTGTTGGAGAGAAAGATAGTACCCCTAAAATAATATCGATATCCAGTAACATTTTAGAGGAAGGTAAACAACCAATCACCGATCGATTGCGAGTGATTGTAAGATCAAATGATAGCCTGTTTCTGTGATGAAAAAAGTGGATGTATTTGGAAACACAGAATTTAAAATTTTACAAATGTAGAAGGAATTACGACAGCTGTTATTACGAATTATCCTAACTTGAAGTTTTCATTGTCTAGTGTCGTTTGAATTACTAAATTCCGACGCGTCAGCTGCGTCCCTGAAGCCCTCTTGTTTAGCGGTCACACAGCGACACTCAGTGGCAGATTTGTGGAACTACAACAAATCGGTTCGATCCATATTCGCTTCCTGGTCTGTCATTCAGTCCGACTATTTTTGTTTTCTGATAGAAACAAACAGCAAATTTCTGACAAGTGAAAGAACCATAATTGGTCAGAGGTTCATTACTGGAGGATCAAGTGTTGAATAAATACTGGAAAGTTTTATAAAACGTAAAATAACATCCGGGTTTACAAGAATACGAAAACTAAACGTAAACTCAAGTGACAGACAAGAAATCAAAATCAGCCATTCTCTATTTCTGTCCTTTTATCACCTTTTAACATCTTGAACGCGTGTTTTCAGCTCTGTGGAATATGTGTTGGGGCTCTGGTGCGTTCAGGAGCTGTCAGAGGGAGGTGAACACAGTCACCCTGAAATCTTCTCATCGCTCCTGAAATGTCCAACCCTGAGTGAAGGAGTGTTTCAGGAGAGGTGCTATAAATACAGGATGGTGATGACTCCACCACTGTGTTACTTCGGTAATACATATACTAAAATTGGAACGATACAGAGAAGATTAGCATGGCCCCTGCGCAAGGATGACACGCAAATTCGTGAAGCGTTCCACATTTTGGAAAAAAATATTGTCTTCATTGAATAAAAGCACCGGTATCTAGTCTGCATTTACCACACCACAGGGTAAAAAAAGACGACACGTTGTCAAAAATCACTTTAATTGACCTTGTTCAAAACCAAATTACAAAATTTGAAGCTTTCATTAGTTGGGTGTTCTCATTATCAACGTTACATCCATATTCAGGACATACCAAGAGCCCCAAACATGCAACATATCCCGCGGTCTTTTTTTACCCTGTGGTGTGGTAAGTGTCGACTAGATGCCGGTGCTTTAGTTCAATGAAGACAATATTTTTTCCCCAACATCCTAGTTTCATAATCCAGTCCTGTGTCTCAGGAACTAGGCTGTGAGGCGAGGAGGCAAGGAGAGGAGTCAAGGAAGCACAGCACATGTTGAGAAATGGGACCAGAATTCATTGGGTAAAGGATTTCTTCCTCGCCCTCCGGTGGCCACGCAGATGTACTGCAGCTTCTGGATGCATTAATAACCACTGCAGTGATTCACGATTCTTTATTACTTTTCATCAAAGTTCCACAACTTCTGCACCAAAACATTCTTTGACTTTAGAGTAGAGTCGTTACACAGCACTTCCTCCATACAGGCAGAGGTTCAATAAAAGGTCAGTAAAATAAAACCTTTCAATAAAAGGTTATTCAATAAAGACAATGTTTTTCCAAAATGTGGAACGCTTCACGAATTTGCGTGTCATCCTTGCGCAGGGGCCATGCTAATCTTCTCTGTATCGTTCCAATTTTAGTATATGTATTACCGAAGTAACACAGTGGTGGAGTCATCACCATCCTGTATTTATAGCACCTCTCCTGAAACACTCCTTCACTCAGGGTTGGACATTTCAGGAGCGATGAGAAGATTTCAGGGTGACTGTGTTCACCTCCCTCTGACAGCTCCTGAACGCACCAGAGCCCCAACACATATTCCACAGAGCTGAAAACACGCGTTCAAGATGTTAAAAGGTGATAAAAGGACAGACAGACAGACAGACAGACAGACAGACAGACAGACAGACAGACAGACAGACAGACAGACAGACAGACAGACAGACAGACAGACAGACAGACAGACAGATATAGAGAATGATTCATTTCCATTTCCTGTCTGTCACTTGAGTTTACATTTAGTTTTAATATTCCTGTAAACCTGGATGTTATTTTGCGTTTAATAAAACTTTCCAGTATGTGTCCAGAAAAGCGCTAAATAAATCTGATCCATTATTATTATTATTATTATTATTATTATTATTATTATTATTATTATTATTATTATTATTATTATTATTATTATTATTATTATTATTATTATTATTATTATTCAACGCTTGAACATCCAGTAATGAACCCCTGACCGATTATGGTTCTTTCATTTGTCGTGTTTATTAACTTTTTCTTTTCTTTTCACGTTCCTCTTCAACATGCTCTTCAATGATTGGTCTGGACATGGTCTCGAACCCGGTCTGCTCTGCATCAGCCAATGGTCGTTCGCAGCTATGTCCCGCCTCTCAGTCTTTTGTCCAATAGGAGAGCCGGATTTGTGAACAGGTTTCAGCCTTTCGTCTCGTAGCGTTTCCCTTCACTGTCAGACAAGAGAAATGAGTTGAGTTTAACTGTAAAAATGACGAAATTGTCCTTGGATATAAGTAGAAATAATGTCAGAAACAATATCTCATGTTTGAAGTAACTCAAATGAACTTAACGGGGACGTTTGGCGAATCTGGACGCCACAAATAAAATTTGATTGATTGATTGCTTGCTTACTGGCTTGCTTGCTTGCTTGATTGATTGATTGATTGATTGACTGTTGCACTACTGTAAGTGACGACAATATGACGCTTCTTAATGAAAATACAGTACAAGAAAATACCTTAAACACTGCTGTTGTACAAAATGTCAAACATTAAGATATGAAATTTCCTGTCTGTTGATTAGAATTTAAACTTGTACGAGTGTAGAAGGAATGAAGAGTGCTGTTATTACGAATTATTATAACTTTATAATTTTATTGTCTCGTGTCGTTTGAATTACTAAATTCCGACGCGTCAGCTGCGTCCCTGAAGCCCTCTTATTTAGCGGTCACACAGCGACGCTCAGTGGCAGATTTGTGGAACTACAACAAATCGGTTCGATCCATTCTCGCTTCCTGGTCTGTCATTCAGTCCGACTATTTTTGTTTTCTGATGGAAATAAACAGTAAATATCTGTGTGTAGTTTATGATAAACACTTGACGTGAATCCCGCTGGGATACGATGCATTTTGGGGGCTCTTGGCGTGTCCTGGATATGGATGTAACGTTGATAATGAGAACACCCAATTAATTAAAGCTCCAAATTTCGTTGTTTGGATTGAACAATGTCAATTAAAGTGATGCAGTAGATTTACTGTAGTCAAAGGATAATCTCTATTTCTGTACACATACACACAATTTAACAATGAGTGAAAACGGAATAAGACTTTAAATCTAATGATTTGGTTACAAAAGCTTTTTTTCCTGCCTTTTATTCTTTCAATTTTCAACATCCTAGTTTCATATCCAGTCCTGTGTCTCAGGAACTAGGCTGTGAGGCGAGGAGGCAAGGAGAGGAGTCAAGGAAGCACAGCACATGTTGAGAAATGGGACAAGAATTCATTGGGTAAAGGATTTCTTCCTCGCCCTCCGGTGGCCACGCAGATGTACTGCAGCTTCTGGATGCATTAATAACCACTGCAGTGATTCACGATTCTTTAGTACTTTTCATCAAAGTTCCACAACTTCTGCACCAAAACATTCTTTGACTTTAGAGTAGAGTCGTTACACAGCACTTCCTCCATACAGGCAGAGGTTCCGTGACTTTAGTTATTTCAGAAATTAATAACATCACGACCCTTATTCACTTTAACCTTGTTGTATAAACAGAAAGCACATTTTCTCAGCACAAATGTAGAACTACACAAAACCCATTTCTTCTGTACATTTTATCACACTTGTATAAGTAACAAATATCGATTCTTGTTGTGTTTTTCAGGCCCACAATGACCATAAAAGTCTCATTTCTTTGCAGGCGATTACATTTCTGAACATCTTCCCGCTGGAATGAACAGAGTTCAAGGTTTTGTGCTTTCGATGTCCTCATCAGGACCAACGAGGCATTTCTCAACGTTTGAGCTCTTCGGAACTCATCTTACACCGGCTTTGTAACAACCTGTCAAATAATTTAATGCAGAGTGGCTCCAATTTAAAAAACAACAACACTAAATTAAATAAAAAGGAGCACCAGCTGTCGGTCTTAGGCTCTTCCTGTGAAGTTTAAGTGACACAATGTCAATTAAAGTGATTTTTGACAACGTGCCATCTTTTTTTACCCTGTGGTGTGGTAAATGCAGACTACATACCGGTGCTTTTATTCAACGAAGACAATATTTTTTTTCCAAAATGTGGAACGCTTCACGAATTTGCGTGTCATCCTTGCGCAGGGGCCATGCTAATCTTCTCTGTATCGTTCCAATTTTAGTATATGTATTACCGAAGTAATACAGTGGTGGAGTCATCACCATCCTGTATTTATAGCACCTCTCCTGAAACACTCCTTCACTCAGGGTTGGACATTTCAGGAGCGATGAGAAGATTTCAGGGTGACTGTGTTCACCTCCCTCTGACAGCTCCTGAACGCACCAGAGCCCCAACACATATTCCACAGAGCTGAAAACACGCGTTCAAGATGTTAAAAGGTGATAAAAGGACAGAAATAGAGAATGCCTGATTTCGATTTCCTGTCTGTCACTTGAGTTGACGTTTAGTTTTCGTATTCTTGGAAACCTGGATGTTATTTTACGTGTTATAAAACTTTCCAGTATTTATTCAACACTTGATCCTCCAGTAATGAACCTCTGACCAATTATGGTTCTTTCACTTGTCAGAAATTTGCTGTTTGTTTCTATCAGAAAACAAAAATAGTCGGACTGAATGACAGACCAGGAAGCGAATATAGATCGAACCGATTTGTTGTAGTTCCACAAATCTGCCACTGAGTGTCGCTGTGTGACCGCTCAACAAGAGGGCTTCAGGGACGCAGCTGACGCGTCGGAATTCAGAAACTCAAACGACACGAGACAATGAAAACTTCAAGTTAGGATAATTCGTAATAACAGCTGTCGTAATTCCTTCTACACTTCTAAAATTTTAAATTCTGTGTTGCCAAAAACATCCACTTTTTTCATCACAGAAACAGGCTATCATTGGATCTTACAATCACTCGCAATCGATCGGTGATTGGTTGTTTACCTTCCTCTAAAATGTTACTGGATATCGATATTATTTTAGGGGTACTATCTTTCTCTCCAACAGAGACGCGTTTTACCTTCAGCTCTGTGGAATATGTGTTGGGGCTCTGGTGCGTTCAGGAGCTGTCAGAGGGAGGTGAACACAGTCACCTTGAAATCTTCTCATCGCTCCTGAAATGTCCAACCCTGAGTGAAGGAGTGTTTCAGGAGAGGTGCTATAAATACAGGATGGTGATGACTCCACCACTGTGTTACTTCGGTAATACATATACTAAAATTGGAACGATACAGAGAAGATTAGCATGGCCCCTGCGCAAGGATGACACGCAAATTCGTGAAGCGTTCCACATTTTGGAAAAAAATATTGTCTTCATTGAATAAAAGCACCGGTATCTAGTCTGCATTTACCACACCACAGGGTAAAAAAAGACGACACGTTGTCAAAAATCACTTTAATTGACCTTGTTCAAAACCAAATTACAAAATTTGAAGCTTTCATTAGTTGGGTGTTCTCATTATCAACGTTACATCCATATTCAGGACATACCAAGAGCCCCAAACATGCAACATATCCCGCGGTCTTTTTTTACCCTGTGGTGTGGTAAGTGTCGACTAGATGCCGGTGCTTTAGTTCAATGAAGACAATATTTTTTCCCCAACATCCTAGTTTCATAATCCAGTCCTGTGTCTCAGGAACTAGGCTGTGAGGCGAGGAGGCAAGGAGAGGAGTCAAGGAAGCACAGCACATGTTGAGAAATGGGACCAGAATTCATTGGGTAAAGGATTTCTTCCTCGCCCTCCGGTGGCCACGCAGATGTACTGCAGCTTCTGGATGCATTAATAACCACTGCAGTGATTCACGATTCTTTATTACTTTTCATCAAAGTTCCACAACTTCTGCACCAAAACATTCTTTGACTTTAGAGTAGAGTCGTTACACAGCACTTCCTCCATACAGGCAGAGGTTCAATAAAAGGTCAGTAAAATAAAACCTTTCAATAAAAGGTTATTCAATAAAGACAATGTTTTTCCAAAATGTGGAACGCTTCACGAATTTGCGTGTCATCCTTGCGCAGGGGCCATGCTAATCTTCTCTGTATCGTTCCAATTTTAGTATATGTATTACCGAAGTAACACAGTGGTGGAGTCATCACCATCCTGTATTTATAGCACCTCTCCTGAAACACTCCTTCACTCAGGGTTGGACATTTCAGGAGCGATGAGAAGATTTCAGGGTGACTGTGTTCACCTCCCTCTGACAGCTCCTGAACGCACCAGAGCCCCAACACATATTCCACAGAGCTGAAAACACGCGTTCAAGATGTTAAAAGGTGATAAAAGGACAGACAGACAGACAGACAGACAGACAGACAGACAGACAGACAGACAGACAGACAGACAGACAGACAGATATAGAGAATGATTCATTTCCATTTCCTGTCTGTCACTTGAGTTTACATTTAGTTTTAATATTCCTGTAAACCTGGATGTTATTTTGCGTTTAATAAAACTTTCCAGTATGTGTCCAGAAAAGCGCTAAATAAATCTGATCCATTATTATTATTATTATTATTATTATTATTATTATTATTATTATTATTATTATTATTATTATTATTATTATTATTCAACGCTTGAACATCCAGTAATGAACCCCTGACCGATTATGGTTCTTTCATTTGTCGTGTTTATTAACTTTTTCTTTTCTTTTCACGTTCCTCTTCAACATGCTCTTCAATGATTGGTCTGGACATGGTCTCGAACCCGGTCTGCTCTGCATCAGCCAATGGTCGTTCGCAGCTATGTCCCGCCTCTCAGTCTTTTGTCCAATAGGAGAGCCGGATTTGTGAACAGGTTTCAGCCTTTCGTCTCGTAGCGTTTCCCTTCACTGTCAGTCAAGAGAAATGAGTTGAGTTTAACTGTAAAAATGACGAAATTGTCCTTGGATATAAGTAGAAATAATGTCAGAAACAATATCTCATGTTTGAAGTAACTCAAATGAACTTAACGGGGACGTTTGGCGAATCTGGACGCCACAAATAAAATTTGATTGATTGATTGCTTGCTTACTGGCTTGCTTGCTTGCTTGATTGATTGATTGATTGATTGACTGTTGCACTACTGTAAGTGACGACAATATGACGCTTCTTAATGAAAATACAGTACAAGAAAATACCTTAAACACTGCTGTTGTACAAAATGTCAAACATTAAGATATGAAATTTCCTGTCTGTTGATTAGAATTTAAACTTGTACGAGTGTAGAAGGAATGAAGAGTGCTGTTATTACGAATTATTATAACTTTATAATTTTATTGTCTCGTGTCGTTTGAATTACTAAATTCCGACGCGTCAGCTGCGTCCCTGAAGCCCTCTTATTTAGCGGTCACACAGCGACGCTCAGTGGCAGATTTGTGGAACTACAACAAATCGGTTCGATCCATTCTCGCTTCCTGGTCTGTCATTCAGTCCGACTATTTTTGTTTTCTGATGGAAATAAACAGTAAATATCTGTGTGTAGTTTATGATAAACACTTGACGTGAATCCCGCTGGGATACGATGCATTTTCGGGGCTCTTGGTGTGTCCTGGATATGGATGTAACGTTGATAATGAGAACACCCAATTAATTAAAGCTCCAAATTTCGTTGTTTGGATTGAACAATGTCAATTAAAGTGATGCAGTAGATTTACTGTAGTCAAAGGATAATCTCTATTTCTGTACACATACACACAATTTAACAATGAGTGAAAACGGAATAAGACTTTAAATCTAATGATTTGGTTACAAAAGCTTTTTTTCCTGCCTTTTATTCTTTCAATTTTCAACATCCTAGTTTCATATCCAGTCCTGTGTCTCAGGAACTAGGCTGTGAGGCGAGGAGGCAAGGAGAGGAGTCAAGGAAGCACAGCACATGTTGAGAAATGGGACAAGAATTCATTGGGTAAAGGATTTCTTCCTCGCCCTCCGGTGGCCACGCAGATGTACTGCAGCTTCTGGATGCATTAATAACCACTGCAGTGATTCACGATTCTTTAGTACTTTTCATCAAAGTTCCACAACTTCTGCACCAAAACATTCTTTGACTTTAGAGTAGAGTCGTTACACAGCACTTCCTCCATACAGGCAGAGGTTCCGTGACTTTAGTTATTTCAGAAATTAATAACATCACGACCCTTATTCACTTTAACATTGTTGTATAAACAGAAAGCACATTTTCTCAGCACAAATGTAGAACTACACAAAACCCATTTCTTCTGTACATTTTATCACACTTGTATAAGTAACAAATATCGATTCTTGTTGTGTTTTTCAGGCCCACAATGACCATAAAAGTCTCATTTCTTTGCAGGCGATTACATTTCTGAACATCTTCCCGCTGGAATGAACAGAGTTCAAGGTTTTGTGCTTTCGATGTCCTCATCAGGACCAACGAGGCATTTCTCAACGTTTGAGCTCTTCGGAACTCATCTTACACCGGCTTTGTAACAACCTGTCAAATAATTTAATGCAGAGTGGCTCCAATATTTAAAAAAAACTAAATTAAATAAAAAGGAGCACCAGCTGTCGGTCTTAGGCTCTTCCTGTGAAGTTTAAGTGACACAATGTCAATTAAAGTGATTTTTGACACTGGCCATCTTTTTTTACCCTGTGGTGTGGTAAATGCAGACTACATACCGGTGCTTTTATTCAACGAAGACAATATTTTTTTTCCAAAATGTGGAACGCTTCACGAATTTGCGTGTCATCCTTGCGCAGGGGCCATGCTAATCTTCTCTGTATCGTTCCAATTTTAGTATATGTATTACCGAAGTAATACAGTGGTGGAGTCATCACCATCCTGTATTTATAGCACCTCTCCTGAAACGCTCCTTCACTCAGGGTTGGACATTTCAGGAGCGATGAGAAGATTTCAGGGTGACTGTGTTCACCTCCCTCTGACAGCTCCTGAACGCACCAGAGCCCCAACACATATTCCACAGAGCTGAAGGTAAAACGCGTCTCTGTTGGAGAGAAAGATAGTATCCCTAAAATAATATCGATATCCAGTAACATTTTAGAGGAAGGTAAACAACCAATCACCGATCGATTGCGAGTGATTGTAAGATCCAATGATAGCCTGTTTCTGTGATGAAAAAAGTGGATGTTTTTGGCAACACAGAATTTAAAATTTTACAAGTGTAGAAGGAATTACGACAGCTGTTATTACGAATTATCCTAACTTGAAGTTTTCATTGTCTCGTGTCGTTTGAATAACTAAATTCCGACGCGTCAGCTGCGTCCCTGAAGCCCTCCTGTTCAGCGGTCACACAGCGACACTCAGTGGCGGATTTGTGGAACTACAACAAATCGGTTCGATCCATTCTCGCTTCCTGGTCTGTCATTCAGTCCGACTATTTTTGTTTTCTGATGGAAATAAACAGTAAATATCTGTGTGTAGTTTATGATAAACACTTGACGTGAATCCCGCTGGGATACGATGCATTTTGGGGGCTCTTGGTGTGTCCTGGATATGGATGTAACGTTGATAATGAGAACACCCAATTAATTAAAGCTCCAAATTTCGTTGTTTGGATTGAACAATGTCAATTAAAGTGATGCAGTAGATTTACTGTAGTCAAAGGATAATCTCTATTTCTGTACACATACACACAATTTAACAATGAGTGAAAACGGAATAAGACTTTAAATCTAATGATTTGGTTACAAAAGCTTTTTTTCCTGCCTTTTATTCTTTCAATTTTCAACATCCTAGTTTCATATCCAGTCCTGTGTCTCAGGAACTAGGCTGTGAGGCGAGGAGGCAAGGAGAGGAGTCAAGGAAGCACAGCACATGTTGAGAAATGGGACAAGAATTCATTGGGTAAAGGATTTCTTCCTCGCCCTCCGGTGGCCACGCAGATGTACTGCAGCTTCTGAATGCATTAATAACCACTGCAGTGATTCACGATTCTTTAGTACTTTTCATCAAAGTTCCACAACTTCTGCACCAAAACATTCTTTGACTTTAGAGTAGAGTCGTTACACAGCACTTCCTCCATACAGGCAGAGGTTCCGTGACTTTAGTTATTTCAGAAATTAATAACATCACGACCCTTATTCACTTTAACATTGTTGTATAAACAGAAAGCACATTTTCTCAGCACAAATGTAGAACTACACAAAACCCATTTCTTCTGTACATTTTATCACACTTGTATAAGTAACAAATATCGATTCTTGTTGTGTTTTTCAGGCCCACAATGACCATAAAAGTCTCATTTCTTTGCAGGCGATTACATTTCTGAACATCTTCCCGCTGGAATGAACAGAGTTCAAGGTTTTGTGCTTTCGATGTCCTCATCAGGACCAACGAGGCATTTCTCAACGTTTGAGCTCTTCGGAACTCATCTTACACCGGCTTTGTAACAACCTCTCAAATAATTTAATGCAGAGTGGCTCCAATATTTAAAAAAAACTAAATTAAATAAAAAGGAGCACCAGCTGTCGGTCTTAGGCTCTTCCTGTGAAGTTTAAGTGACACAATGTCAATTAAAGTGATTTTTGACAACGTGTCATCTTTTTTTACCCTGTGGTGTGGTAAATGCAGACTAGATACCGGTGCTTTTATTCAAGGAAGACAATATTTTTTTCCAAAAATGTGGAACGCTTCACGAATTTGCGTGTCATCCTTGCGCAGGGGCCATGCTAATCTTCTCTGTATCGTTCCAATTTTAGTATATGTATTACCGAAGTAATACAGTGGTGGAGTCATCACCATCCTGTATTTATAGCACCTCTCCTGAAACGCTCCTTCACTCAGGGTTGGACATTTCAGGAGCGATGAGAAGATTTCAGGGTGACTGTGTTCACCTCCCTCTGACAGCTCCTGAACGCACCAGAGCCCCAACACATATTCCACAGAGCTGAAGGTAAAACGCGTCTCTGTTGGAGAGAAAGATAGTATCCCTAAAATAATATCGATATCCAGTAACATTTTAGAGGAAGGTAAACAACCAATCACCGATCGATTGCGAGTGATTGTAAGATCCAATGATAGCCTGTTTCTGTGATGAAAAAAGTGGATGTTTTTGGCAACACAGAATTTAAAATTTTACAAGTGTAGAAGGAATTACGACAGCTGTTATTACGAATTATCCTAACTTGAAGTTTTCATTGTCTCGTGTCGTTTGAATAACTAAATTCCGACGCGTCAGCTGCGTCCCTGAAGCCCTCCTGTTCAGCGGTCACACAGCGACACTCAGTGGCGGATTTGTGGAACTACAACAAATCGGTTCGATCCATATTCGCTTCCTGGTCTGTCATTCAGTCCGACTATTTTTGTTTTCTGATGGAAACAAACAGCAAATTTCTGACAAGTGAAAGAACCATAATTGGTCAAAGGTTCATTACTGGAGGATCAAGTGTTGAATAAATACTGGAAAGTTTTATAAAACGTAAAATAACATCCGGGTTTACAAGAATACGAAAACTAAACGTAAACTCAAGTGACAGACAGGAAATCGAAATCAGGCATTCTCTATTTCTGTCCTTTTATCACCTTTTAACATATTGAACGCGTGTTTTCAGCTCTGTGGAATATGTGTTGGGGCTCTGGTGCGTTCAGGAGCTGTCAGAGGGAGGTGAACACAGTCACCCTGAAATCTTCTCATCGCTCCTGAAATGTCCAACCCTGAGTGAAGGAGTGTTTCAGGAGAGGTGCTATAAATACAGGATGGTGATGACTCCACCACTGTATTACTTCGGTAATACATATACTAAAATTGGAACGATACAGAGAAGATTAGCATGGCCCCTGCGCAAGGATGACACGCAAATTCGTGAAGCGTTCCACATTTTGGAAAAAAATATTGTCTTCCTTGAATAAAAGCGCCGGGATCTAGTCTGCATTTACCACACCACAGGGTAAAACAAAGACTAGATGTCGACTAGATGCCAGTGCTGTAGTTCAATGAAGACAATATTTTTTCCCCAACATCCTAGTTTCATAATCCAGTCCTGTGTCTCAGGAACTAGGCTGTGAGGCGAGGAGGCAAGGAGAGGAGTCAAGGAAGCACAGCACATGTTGAGAAATGGGACCAGAATTCATTGGGTAAAGGATTTCTTCCTCGCCCTCCGGTGGCCACGCAGATGTACTGCAGCTTCTGGATGCATTAATAACCACTGCAGTGATTCACGATTCTTTATTACTTTTCATCAAAGTTCCACAACTTCTGCACCAAAACATTCTTTGACTTTAGAGTAGAGTCGTTACACAGCACTTCCTCCATACAGGCAGAGGTTCCGTGACTTTAGTTATTTCAGAAATTAATAACATCAGGACCCTTATTCACTTTAACATTGTTGTATGAACAGAAAGCACATTTTCTCAGCACAAATGTAGAACTAAACAAAACCCATTTCTTCTGTACAGTTTATCACACTTGTATAAGTAACAAATATCGATTCTTGTTGTGTTTTTCAGGCCCACAATGACCATAAAAGTCTCATTTCTTTGCAGGCGATTACATTTCTGAACATCTTCCCGCTGGAATGCACAGAGTTCAAGGTTTTGTGCTTTCGATGTCCTCATCAGGACCAACGAGGCATTTCTCAACGTTTGAGCTCTTCGGAACTCATCTTACACCGGCTTTGTAACAACCTGTCAAATAATTTAATGCAGAGTGGCTCCAATTTAAAAAACAACAACACTAAATTAAATAAAAAGGAGCACCAGCTGTCGGTCTTAGGCTCTTCCTGTGAAGTTTAAGTGACACAATGTCAATTAAAGTGATTTTTGACAACGTGCCATCTTTTTTTACCCTGTGGTGTGGTAAATGCAGACTACATACCGGTGCTTTTATTCAACGAAGACAATATTTTTTTTCCAAAATGTGGAACGCTTCACGAATTTGCGTGTCATCCTTGCGCAGGGGCCATGCTAATCTTCTCTGTATCGTTCCAATTTTAGTATATGTATTACCGAAGTAATACAGTGGTGGAGTCATCACCATCCTGTATTTATAGCACCTCTCCTGAAACACTCCTTCACTCAGGGTTGGACATTTCAGGAGCGATGAGAAGATTTCAGGGTGACTGTGTTCACCTCCCTCTGACAGCTCCTGAACGCACCAGAGCCCCAACACATATTCCACAGAGCTGAAAACACGCGTTCAAGATGTTAAAAGGTGATAAAAGGACAGAAATAGAGAATGCCTGATTTCGATTTCCTGTCTGTCACTTGAGTTGACGTTTAGTTTTCGTATTCTTGGAAACCTGGATGTTATTTTACGTGTTATAAAACTTTCCAGTATTTATTCAACACTTGATCCTCCAGTAATGAACCTCTGACCAATTATGGTTCTTTCACTTGTCAGAAATTTGCTGTTTGTTTCTATCAGAAAACAAAAATAGTCGGACTGAATGACAGACCAGGAAGCGAATATAGATCGAACCGATTTGTTGTAGTTCCACAAATCTGCCACTGAGTGTCGCTGTGTGACCGCTCAACAAGAGGGCTTCAGGGACGCAGCTGACGCGTCGGAATTCAGAAACTCAAACGACACGAGACAATGAAAACTTCAAGTTAGGATAATTCGTAATAACAGCTGTCGTAATTCCTTCTACACTTCTAAAATTTTAAATTCTGTGTTGCCAAAAACATCCACTTTTTTCATCACAGAAACAGGCTATCATTGGATCTTACAATCACTCGCAATCGATCGGTGATTGGTTGTTTACCTTCCTCTAAAATGTTACTGGATATCGATATTATTTTAGGGGTACTATCTTTCTCTCCAACAGAGACGCGTTTTACCTTCAGCTCTGTGGAATATGTGTTGGGGCTCTGGTGCGTTCAGGAGCTGTCAGAGGGAGGTGAACACAGTCACCTTGAAATCTTCTCATCGCTCCTGAAATGTCCAACCCTGAGTGAAGGAGTGTTTCAGGAGAGGTGCTATAAATACAGGATGGTGATGACTCCACCACTGTGTTACTTCGGTAATACATATACTAAAATTGGAACGATACAGAGAAGATTAGCATGGCCCCTGCGCAAGGATGACACGCAAATTCGTGAAGCGTTCCACATTTTGGAAAAAAATATTGTCTTCATTGAATTCATCGAATGAACTTTCACTGAAGGGTCGTGATATCATTTATTTCTGAAATAACTAAAGTCACGGAACCTCTGCCTGTATGGAGGAAGTGCTGTGTAACGACTCTACTCTAAAGTCAAAGAATGTTTTGGTGCAGAAGTTGTGGAACTTTGATGAAAAGTACTAAAGAATCGTGAATCACTGCAGTGGTTATTAATGCATCCAGAAGCTGCAGTACATCTGCGTGGCCACCGGAGGGCGAGGAAGAAATCCTTTACCCAATGAATTCTGGTCCCATTTCTCAACATGTGCTGTGCTTCCTTGACTCCTCTCCTTGCCTCCTCGCCTCACAGCCTAGTTCCTGAGACACAGGACTGGATTATAAAACTAGGATGTTGAAATGAATGAAGTGAATAAATGAAAGGCAGGAAAAAAACTTTTGTAACCCAGTCATTACATTTTAAATCTTATTCCTTTTTCACTCATTGTTAAGTTGTGTGTATGTGTACAGAAATAGAGATTATCCTTTGACTACAGTAAATCTACTGCATCACTTTAATTGACATTGTTCAATCCAAACAACGAAATTTGGAGCTTTCATTAATTGGGTGTTCTCATTATCAACGTTACATCCATATCCAGGACACGCCAAGAGCCCCCAAAATGCATCGTATCCCAGCGGGATTCACGTCAAGTGTTTATCATAAACTACACACAGATATTTACTGTTTATTTCCATCAGAAAACAAAAATAGTCGGACTGAATGACAGACCAGGAAGCGAAAGTGGATCGAACCGATTTGTTGTAGTTCCACAAATCTGCCACTGAGTGTCGCTGTGTGACCGCTAAACAAGAGGGCTTCAGGGACGCAGCTGACGCGTCGGAATTCAGTAACTCAAGCGACACGAGACAATAAAAACTTGAAGTTATAATAATTCGTAACAACAATAGTCGTCATTCGTTCTACACTTGTACAAGTTTAAATTCTGTGTTGCGAAATAAAAATGCACTGTTTCCTTCACAGAAGCAGGCTGTCATTGAATCTTACAATCACATGCAATCGACTGATGATTGGTTGTTTAACTTCCTGGAAAATGTTATTGGATATCGGTATTATTTTAGGGGTACTGTCCTTCTCTCCAACAGACCCTCATCAGGTGAAACGCGTCCCAATAACATTTTACAGACACCCAAACAAGTGAACAGAAAGTAGAATCCTGTGGGAGAACTCCCGACGACGGGTCGCTGTCCCGGGGATGGGTTGGTGTTCTGGTGCCTTCAGGAGTCTGGGGAACCTTCATTTTGTCACTCTTAAGCAGCTTCATTGATTTCAATCACAGACAAATATCACAGTTCAACACAATTATTACATTACATATTATTTGTTATATTAGTATGTTACATTATACATTATACGATCAGTGCTGGCTAACAAATTTTCAGACCTATTGCATTTCCTCCTCCTCTCCAGTTCACAGTAAAATTGACCTTCTTTCTTATAAGGTCAACCAACTTCCTATTCTTTCCTGACATGGACCCGACATCCAAAACTCACATATTGACATCTTATCGCTGTCTGTTTCTCTCCACAACCAAATAAGAGATTGATGCTCCCAGTATTTCACCACATCCTTACACGTTTGAGGCTTGCGTGTGCGTATTGCGAACAGGAAGTACTTCTCTGGACTTGTGACCCCATATGGCTGCTAAACATTGAACGGGGGTGGGGGGGGTTAGTGTCTATTTGAACTGTTTGATGGGTGGGGGCACCTTGATGCCCTGACCTCTCTCCAGTCTCTTCTCGCACTCGATCAGGTAGTTGACGCCATCGATCACAACCTGGACCAGCTGGACCTGTGGTAGAACACATGATGTCATCAACAGAAGCTCCACCTCCAGGTTCCTACCACATATAGGTGATGACATAAACATGTTGTACATCCACAGGCGTGTTCTACCTCCGACTGTCCCAGGCGGTCCAGGTTGGAGACGTCAAACACGCCGTCCACAGCAGCGGCGTCCACCCCACCGGAGCCTCGCTTCTGCAGGCGCAGGTTCTCCAGGATCTCACCGAAGCGGGGATCCTTGAGGGTTTGAAGAGAAATTATCGATATATTAATTAATAAGTAAAATAACTATTGTCAGCATGTCAGCACGACGTCGTCCAACATTCCCACAGTCACATTGGTGGAGCAGTGGTGGATCTTCATCGTCGTTCAGACCCCACTCCACAAATGCTCTCTTGTTTCAATGGAGAATTCATCAAATACTGAATTAAATTTAAATAAAAATAAAGATTTAGGATTTTTTTTCTGCATATTTTAACTCTAAAAATAAATTTTTTTAAAATGTATTTGCTATACCCAGTTACCAGTAATCCATTACCTCGCTCAGCAGGGGCAGCTTAACGTGGACCCCGGCCCGGAGCCCCGTGCCCAGATTGGAGGGGCAGGTGAGGATGTACCCCAGTCTCTCGTTCCACATGAACTCCTTGTTGTTGGCCTGGATCAGATGCTCCACCTGACGGAAGAAGAAGAACCTCTCACATTTGGGGCAAACATAAAAACATAAAAAACTCCAGGAGGGTTTTATTTCGTCGTCGTGCAGCATTTGGAGCAAAACAGACAAATAATTAGTTTGTCTAAAAGCACGTCTTTGGACATTTTGGCAGGAGTGTTTCTGAACTTCTTTAAACACTCGTGTTTTTACTTAGACGACTGCGATGTCGACGGTCACATGATCACACTCACCTCCTTCAGGCCTCTGCAGAACCTGTCAAAGACTCGCTTCATGTTGCCTCCCTTCTCCATAGAGATGACTCTGGTGTGGTCTTCCTCGTTGATCCAAACCAGGAAGTTCTTTTCATTGTTGTGCCTAAAGGGGGGGTTGGAGATGAAAAACAAGAATGAATAAATAAGGTAGAGGAGAGACAGTTGAATGAAGGGGTGAGGAAGAGGAGCAAGTGTTACTGCTGCAAGGCAGAAACTCTTGCAGCAAGACGGCCTCTGGAATTCTGGTGGGTCTAAAGATGTTTTAGCTCAAAAATCATCAGTGAATGGAGAAATATACAGAACTGTATGTAAAACCCATATACCATAATATTTTTCAGTATTAATAATTAGTCATTTTAATTAGACTCTAATGCAAAGGGAACAAGAGGGTTTTTTCCTTTGGGAACAGTTTGAGCTGCTGCACCGTCTCCAAAAGGAGGATTTCAGGTTAGAAGTTTTTTAGTCACATATTTTTCAGTATTTTAGGAGGAAGCTTTGCTGTGAAGCTTCAAAAATGTTTAACAGAACATCACCCGATTCATCATTCGTAAGTTCCCTTAATGGGTTTAGGTTCAGGTTATGGATTAGGTTTAGGATTCAGGGTTTGGGTTCAGGGTTAGGGTTTCGGGTTTCCACACCGTTAACCCAACTCACCAGATACCACGGGCATCGGGCCAATCCCGAGCCATACCAGCACAGGTCAGCAGGGGGGACACGGGTTTGTCAAAGAGGAAGTGGTCCTGTTATAAACACAGAGAAGTTTTTTACTCAACGAGCCAAATGTGGTGAAAACAGGATAGCGTCATCATCGTCATGGAGACAGAAACTTCTGCTCCTGGCGTCTTTATAACAGCATCCCTCACATCGATGAGCTGCTGCTGCTCCTCGTCTGTCATCAGGGTGAGACTGTAATACCTCCCGGCCAAGTCATCCTTCAGGCCGGCGAGGGCGTCCACCACCACCCTCTCCACCTCCCTGCGCTCCGCCCGGGTGCAGGCGGGTGGCAGGCTCAGCCCCCGGATGCTGCGACCTGTCCTCACCCTGGACGACAGCACATAGCGCTCATCGAACTGGCCCGACTGGAGCTGGAACAAAGTCGGGTGTGGAAAAATCATCACTTGGAAGCAGCACCACTTGTCAGATAAGAAAGAGAAACCGACGGACAACGAGTGCTGGGAGCGTTACCTTGCTGGCGTCCAGGTCGGTGGGGTGTGTCATGGTGCGGGGGTCGTAGCCGTTGTGCCTCTCTTTGATGACAGCATCCAGCAGATCAGCAAACACCTGAGACAGACCAACGATAAAAGAACAATATCTAGACTAAACCTGGGCAAACTGTGGACAAACGTGAGGTCAATCATAAACTACATGCACGCAAATTACGCAAATTACATTAAGTAAACATCACATTTTCAAATAGCCTAATATAAATAACTTTTATTTTTCCGATTATCAGTACTACTCAAAATATTTAATTTAGTGCATTTGACAATGAAAGGAAGTTGAGCGGAATTAAGTTTAAGTTATTGTTGGTGTGGGTCTCTGGCACAATTCAGGTTTCTTATGTTGCACCTCGTAAAATGAATAGCCCACCCCATGTCTAGACTCTGTTGCACCATAACAGTTTGGACTGCTGGTGCACTTCTTTTCACCCAGTCATGAGAAGCCAACATGTACCAGTTTAAACAGTCTGACCTCATACGACTCCTCGTCTCCCGCCACAATGCCAACAGTCTTGACGAAGGGATGTCCGGGGTTGTCCACGCCCGTCTGGATGGCCTGGTCCAGCGTGAACCCCTTGGGGGTGGTTTTATCGTACAGCTGGGCGTAGAGGGCGGGGGTCAGGTTACTGGACATGTAGTTGTTGTGTCGGATGAGGTCAGGGTACTCCGCGCTGCACAGACACATGGACAAAATGAGATGACGAGAACTTTTTAGCAGCGTGGGCGCGACGGAGCAGGTGTAAAGTGATGAGAAAAGACGGTTCAAACCCAAGACCTTCCAACTAACAAGCAGAGCAGCCGTTGTACAGTCTGCCAAATGACTTCATTAAACAAACAAATTGAGATGTGCTCCAGAAACTAAACCAACCACCACAAGTCCAACAAGAACCAATGCAGTCACAGACTGCAACATCCCGCCACACCCCTGAATTGGAAAATTTTACCCTGAGGTACTTGCATTGATCGAAGCTAGTGCTTTAATTTTACCCTGACCTACTTACATAGGTCAAAGATCAAAGCTAGTGCTTTTCATATATCAAAGCAATAGCTTTGATCTACGGTCTCACTCATACTGGCCTTCTCCCTCGTCTTTCTATGTTATTCGGTTACCGAGTGTACAAAAAGTTGAAATTTGACCTTGACCTAGTTTTCTCAAGGTCAAGGTCATCAATGCATTTTCATCCCCTTTGCTGTCCAAGTAATGTGCTTTTTGTTTCATCTTTCTATCTGCAACGGTTGTGAAGATATTTGGTGGACTAACTAATGGATGGACGAACGGATGACCGGACGAACACGTGAACACTCACAACGCTGTGATGCAAACAGGAAGAAGAAATTAATCTGAAGTGTATGAATGACACCTTTTGGAGCCTTCAACCGGTTTATTATGGTTCATGTCCATCATTTATTTGTACTTTTCAGGGTGTGTGCATTCAGGAGCAACTGGAATCTGCTAGACTCACCAGTGGACCACCAGGGGCCTGGTCCGGTCGGATCCAGGCTGGATGATGCCAGAGCTCATATTATTCATAATCAACAAAATTTGGATAATTTATACATTATATCTGACATTGTTTTGTCTAATTTTTTTTTTTTTTTAAAGATATATTCACTAAATCATTAATCAAATTGATGGCAAAGGTTTGAAACCCTCCCAACATTGGTTTGATATCATTTGAAGCCAAAGATGATTCAAAATAGTTCTCAAGGAAAAAAAACAACCCTTCCTTAAATTGAGTTCTTCAGAAACAAACTCTCCCCGTAGAATCCTTTTTCTTCTTTAAAATCTTAAATTGTGTTTCCAATTTAATTAATTAAAATAGTATTAAGTACACATTGTTAATGACACAGATGTCATTCACATCTGAATTGACAACAATCATCGATATAATATTAGTTTGTGGATCTGGAGCAGACACGCTAGCCAGCATCATGGTTACCTGGCCGGGAACCTTCTGCGGATCGAGCCACCGAATCTGTCCTCTCTGCTGAACCGGGGGAGCAGGAATCCGGTCGCCAGCGAGCCCCCGGCGAACGACAGGATCTTCACGTTTCGTTTGGAGGAAAAGAATCTGGAGAAGCGGCTGGCCATTTTGCCTCTATTGGAATTAATCTGATGAGGGTTGAGGAACAGGAGTGATGTTAAGACAAATAGATGGAGGCAAGAAGACCCAAACTTCAAAGATTCAAAGGATTCAAAGAATCAAAGTCATGTGACAAGTAGGGAAACAGGGTTTCCATGTAGAATGAAAGATTTACTTTGCCATCCGGAGCAGTGGACTAAGGAACAAACACTCAGTGGGCGACCATGAACCTGAGTGGAAAGAACACACTGTAAACATTTGAGGTGGGTCGATTTTTTCTTGTCAGCTGTGTGGTCAGCTCACTATTTGATAAATCAGGGGTTCGTTGCGTTAGAGGGAGTGTTCTGAGCACTTTTCTGGTGAAAGCAGAATTCATTCAACAACATGAGAGACCTTCTCTACAGGAAGTCACATTGTACTTTATCATTCTGAATACTGAAATACATCAGAAGTTGCTGTAAACACACACACACACACACACACACACACACACACACACACACACACACACACACACACACACACACACACACACACACACACACACACACACTGAAGAAGCCTCTTGGATGAGAGGCAAAAGCTCTTCAAAAAACTTTCTCAATGTCCAGTGGATTGACTTAAACAGTTTTGGACAGCGGATGAAGTGGTTAGGAAAATGAATGAATGACTAATATTATCTTATTTTTATCTAAAACTAATATTCCATCTGTTTGGAACTTGATCCAGTCGGAGAATACGTTTTTTCAATGCTTGTACATGCTTTGTCTGCCTCTCTGTGTGGCTCCACGGTGCACTGGCGTTGCGCCCAGAGTTTCCCCTGCCTCATGCCCTGTTGACATGGCCTATCCCATGTCAGCTGGGATAGGCCCCAGCCCCCCCATGATGAACAAATGAATGATAAGTAGCAGAAGCACTGATAAATTTAGAGGTCTAAAGAGGGGTGGAAGTAACAAGGTAGAAAATATCTGGATGTAAAATGTGACCACCCTGTTCTCCTGGTTGAATAAAGAATGGCTCAAGAGTCGAGGTGGATGGTTCATTTATTTATTCCTGAGAACGATCAACCATACACAGTGTTGGTCGACACACAGGCTCCAACAACACCACAGCATGGCAGCTTCTATAGGTTACCCACAATGATGGTACAGTGGTTCTGTGTTTAATTACGACATTATATGCACACAATAATCATATTTAACATTCACATCCAATCAAAAGTACTGCACATTCTGTATTACTATAGTCACCTCCAGCTCCACCTGGCTCCATACTGTGGTGCTCTGCTGCCACCATCTGGCGGTTGCCGAGCATAGCAGGTAGAAGCCATAAGGTAGATGCTCATGTTATGCACTGCTTTATTTTTGCGTCTCTGAGTCAGAAGCTGGACGACACACTGGGAACCTCCCTCTTCTAGATCAAGCGGTGCAGTCGTCGATGTGCGTCAGCAGTTCCGTGTAGTGTCTGGCGAGGTAAGGTTTCTGACACTTTGGGCACGTCATGAAGATCTCATCCAGGAGGCTGGAGTATTTACGAAGAGACGTGGGAGCACGAGGACCACTGATGTCAAGACGATCCAACGCCAGGCTGTTGTGGGAGCTGGGCTCTGAGAGACGGGTGTCCGTCTGTTTCTGAAATATAAAAATACGACATTAGGCATTGCTGCTAGAATACTTGAAGGTTCTGTACAATACCATCTGTGTAGATCCACAGGCAGAGCTACTCCCTCTACCTGATTTAACAGTGAACATAACAGTATTTTAATGTTCGGTGACACTTACAGCAGACTCCAGTTTAGATAACCGACTTTGTGCCTTGTGGAGCTCCTTCAGCATCTTCTGTAACTGGTGCTGCATGGTCAGACGATCAGTCCTTTCATTCTCAAAGTCCGTGGCAGATATCTGATGTTAGACGGGGGCAGAGAACACAAAACTCACAAAGTGTGCTTCCAGTGCGATAGCTTCCCAACTGTTTGACTATGTTTCTGTAAAAAAAAACGTGTTCAGGTTTACCTGTTGCTCCAAAGCTGCAATTCTGCTTTGCTCTTCTTCTTGACCCAGAAGAGATCCCTGCAGCATATCTACCTGTAACGGCCAAATCATCTGTAAAATGCAATGCTGAATTCCAGAGATACTGAGTACATATCATCTATAAATGAAAGAAAAAAACAAAACAAGAGTGACGGCAAGTGTCACCTGCAGGAGAAGGATGGCAGATCTCTTCTTCTCCTCCTTCAGCCTGATCTTCACGTTCTTTAGTTCCGCTGCCATCTTGTCCACCTTCTTCTCCTCTGACGCCTCATGTCTAAATGCAGTGTCAAATAATCCACGTAAATATGAAGAATAACAGTTTTTACCTATACAGGAATTAACCACTGAAGACACCTTGTTCTTGTTTGCACATTCAGTGATTATCATCAGTCCAGGTGGGGCAATCATCCGATCTCAAGCCCACCCTTGATCGTACGCCTACATATTTTTTTCGCTCATCACATTTAAGGATGAACTTTATGTTTCTACCACAAGAGCACACTTCCTTTACCTGTTGCTGAGTCGCTCTGCCTGCAGCTGCATCTTGACTTCCAGCTCATCGTTCTTCTCTTGAAAGGACGACCCTGCAAAACAGGGCTGACAAGTTACCCACCAGTACCCGAGATCAGGCAAAAGAACACAAAAAAACCCCAAAAGGGCACTGAAAATTTGTGGATATCCTGACTAATCGAAACATATTTCTGTGGTACCAAGCATTATGTTGATATAATATTAAGAGATGCACTATTTGATAGTGTCTCAGGTACTCACCCTCTGCGTTAGTTTGCTGCTTCTTCGCCTCGGCCAACTGCTGTTCCAGCTCCACTGAGCGAGCAACGATGAGCTGGACGTAGGCCTCTCTCTGCTGGTCGTACACCAGCCACTGCTTGTTCTTCTCCAGAGCCTGGTGGTGGGGAGCAAAAACAGACCTTCAGTTCAAGCACACGTAAATAAAAACAAAAAAAAAACTCTTTAATTTCTGTGGGTTAGTGGTTTTCTATCATTTTAATCACGAGTATGTAGAAAGTTTTGTTTCAAAATTAGGATGCATCCAGTTTAGTCCTTGCTGATGCTACTTATTTATATTCAGATATTTTGGATAAACAAGCTTCACACAAACTGAAACAAACAAGCAGGAAATCTGTGATTGGACTCACATCTCTCAGTTGATCTTGCGCTGAAACCACGTCTCCAGGTGGTGCCAGTTCATTCTGTAGGGAGAAAAACAGGGTCGTGATATAAACTGGAATCTGATAACCACCGCTTTCAATCGACACTTCCATCATGTCCATGATGTGGCTGATCTGGAGAGAGATGGTGAAGTCAGCAGCTGAGAGAAACATAAGGAGGCCACCAGAGTGCCACCTAGTGGACAGAAGAATAGCTGCAGCTGCATTTCCAAATTGTAATTTTTGTTTTTCCAGAAGTTGGGTTTGAAGCAACATAGATTATATAACCATAAAAATAATTCTGACAACAGAATTATAACTTTGTCCTCAGGAAATCCAATACTCATTTTAATGGCAGCATCAACTTTTCTAACTAACAAAAGGATGACGGTGAATATAAATCAACCTACCGCCACTTGTTCTTCTAAAGACTGACACCTGTTTTTCAGGTTCTCTGTCTTTTGTGACAAATTCTGGAACATCATATCTCTTCGCTCATCTTCCTTCCTCCGCTGCTCCAGCTGGAGCCGCAGTGATCCCACCTGGAATACACAACAACATGAGACCTGATTGTTTTCTACAACCTTCGGTCTTCAAGCAGAAGCAGGATATGAACTTGTCTGTATGAAATTCTCAGCTCAATGCAAACGACAGTACACACTAAAGAAGAGGCATTTCTCCTCAGAGGTTCCATGAACATACCTCTCCTTCTTTAGCTGTCAGCTGCTGTCTGAGGGCTTCTACTTCCTGCTCCTTTACAAGAAACTGCTGCTGGTTTCTCTCTTGCAACGTCTCCAGGTGAAGAATCCTCTGAAACAATCACCACGAGATAAAAATAAAAATAAACAAAAGCCACAAACAGACAGACGAGCAGAAGAATCAGAAGGTCACCTCGAAATTCATTGACACTCGTGATAAAACAGACTCTTTACCTCCAGCATCTTGGTTCTCTCGTACTCAGGTGAATTCTTGTGCTTTTTGGACAGATCATCGATCTTCCTCCTCACGTTCTCCTTCGTGATCCTCTCCACCTCCGCCTCGGCCTTGGAGGCAGAGCTGCTGGATTTGAAGAACCTACTGAACCAACCTTTAGCACCTTTAGGTGTCATGTTTGCTGTGTTTGTGCAGAGGAAGCTACCAAGACAAAAAGAAAAAGTTAGTGTTAAACATAAAATTATTCAGTTATCTGTTTCAGTTTCTGTGATATCTGGACAATAAGATGAGGGTGGGTGGGTTCCTGACTCACGGATGTCGGGTCTTACCTGAGCAACAGACTGTAACGTGGTGGGAAGCGTCCAGGTGTACAAGAACTCACTGGTCTGCTCCTGCAATCTACAATCATCTATCCATGAAGACATCAAAGGACACTTTGATGGCTTTGATGCTTTTATGGCTTTTATCTGGAGGACAGGGGTTACCCATGGCAACCGAGGCTGCTGACCCCTGATCCTGAACTACCTTTGATCTTTGACCTATGCAGGTAGGTCGGGGTAAATTGTTGAATTGAGGAGAAAGCAAACTTCCTGGTTGTGTTTGCCCTGCAGCCTGACTGCGTTGGTTCTTGTTGGAGTTGTACCCGGGTGAACTTATCCTGGGTTGACAAAACTGACCCTGAGCAGTCTTTGTGAAACCACACACCCTGGATTACAGGCTCAGGGTAAGTCAACCCAGAGTTTACTCAGGATTTGTTAACCCTGCTTTGTGAATTTGACCTCAACTCATGGATTGGATTGGATTAGATTAGATTAGATTAGATTATGGACATCAGGCTATTGAACACTGCCCGGTTTAACGACACTCTATCTCGACAAACTGACGGAAAGAACGAAGCTAGGTAGCTATCCTGGTCCTGCTGGAGAACCGAGTGGAGCTGGAGCAGAACGCCGGGATAGGGGACGTCAAGCCCCGGTGACCCGCCCGGGCTGTGACCCGGGGGGGAGACCGGTGATACAACATCTTATAAGGATACAAAATTTATTAAAATTTCTTTGCTATGCAACTTTGCTGCAGTATGACAAAATGCATGAGGATGAAATCTTATTATCCGCTGTGGAAAAATGTATTCATTAATTTAATTTAAATTTAATTTGCTCAATCATCGAACTCTTTCCGCCCTTTTTTTTTTTTTTTTTCATGGTTGACTCAAAGGTGGATGTGTTAAGAAGTGAGGTACTGACTTTATTGTGTTCTATTGTGTTCTATCTAAATTTAAAACAAATCATTTTTCTCAGAAAGTACACAAGTGAGGTAGCAAAAATCACAATTGACGTAAACAACTTCTGGTTCGCTTTTCAAAATACGAGTAAATGTTTCCTATAATAACGCATCAACGTTAATCTACATGTAATATATCCTTTATTTTACAAACATTTGCGGGTTGATGTCTAAAAGTAATACCTTGACTGAATACGTTCCAAGGGGCAACAGGTACTACACCTGAGGTACATGACGGCACAAAATATAAAAATATGTGAATACACCAAAAATTAAACAGACACAGCCAAGATGTAAAGCTGAAACGGAGCAAATCTGATAAACATTACATAATCGGCATATCGAAGTCTTCAAGGAAAAAAATCACATACAGTCCATATAATTTGTGACAACTTTATTGATAAAGATTTACATTTGAGATTATTACATTATCATCCATTGTCTACTGTATCTCTTAAGGAAGTCTAAAATACTTTGCATACGACAGGTTATTGCAGCAGCATTTGTTTTTACATCCATGGGTAACCCCGGTCCTCCAGATAAAAGCCCCAAAAGTATCAAAGCCATCAAAGTGTCCTTTGATGTCTTAATGGATAAATGATTGTATATTGCGGGGGCAGACCAGTGAGTTCTTGTACACCTGGACGCTTCCCACCACGTGAAGCATTTTGATTTAAGAAAGCATTAGCATTAATATTAAAATCTATGTTGATTGTTTTTGGCTTTCCTTCAGTTTGATAAGATAGAAGGACGAGGGAGAAGGCCACAGTGTGTAAGATCAAAGCTTGGGCTTTGATCAATGAAAAACTCTCTGACCTATGCATGTAGGTCAGGGTAAAATTTTTGATTCAGGGGCGTCGTGGGATGTTGTATGGGAGACAGAGGATATAAGGCTATTGCAAAATTTAATCCCTGGACAGGCGTGAAGAATACTTCACCAGAGAAAACAATAAAATCATGTTAAACTTTCTGACAACAGAATTATAACCTTGTTTTCAGGAAATCCAACAAGCAAAAAAAATTTCACTTTTTGTTAAAAAACAGCGGACTAAAATAAAACATCCTACGGCTAGTCAACAACTTAAATTGGGGTCCTGTATAAGCGTTTTTAATTACCAACATCTATCCATTAAAGGTTTTCATGACGGGCACAAGCAGAGACACATTTTAAAACAAACAATAATGCCAGACAGGCATTTTAATGGCAGCATAGACCTTTCTGACTAACAAAGGATGACATTGAACCCAAATCAGTTAAAGACTGAACCTACTGAACCAACCTTTGGCACCTTTAGGTGTCATGTTTGCTGTGTTTGTGCAGAGGAAGCTACCAAGACAAAAAGAAAAAGTTGGTGTTAAACATAAAATTATTCAGTTATCTGTTTCAGTTTCTGTGATATCTGGACAATAAGAAGGATGAGGGTGGGTGGGTTCCTGACTCACAGATGTCGCGTCTTACCTGAGCAACAGACTGTAACGTGGTGGGAAGCCAGGTGTACAAGAACTCACTGGTCTGCCCCCGCAATCTACAATCATTTATCCATTAAGACATCAAAGGACACCTTGATGGCTTTGATGCTTTTATGGCTTTTATCTGGAGGACAGGGGTTACCCATGGCAACCAAGCTGCTGACCTCTGACACTGAACTAGCTTTGATATTTGACCTATGCAAATAGGTCCAAGAAATTTGACCTATTTCAAGTGGAAATCCAACACACATCCACATCAAACTTTTAAATATTTATTAAACCCAAAAGTTGTTTCGTCCAGCGCTACAATGGTGTTTTGCCATGCACTGAAAATGTTCAATAAAGATCCAAAATTTTGTAAAGATCCAAAATTTACAAAGACAGAGAACCTGAAAAACAGGTGTCAGTCTTTAGAAGAACAAGTGGCGGTTGATTTCTACTCACCATTATCCTATTGTTTGTTTGTTAGAAAAGTTTGTTTTACCGACAGTTGCGGCTCTCAACGGGAGCAGACGTCTTTCTTCTGTCTCCTGTTGTCACCATCTCTCTCACTTCTTCTTTTCAAAAAGACGAAACCAAAAGGAAAATCGGTGGATACTAAAGACCCGATGGTCTCTATGAAAGAATTAAAGAGTGAGTTAAAGAGCAACTTTGATAAGTTAGGGACTGACTTTGATAAAGAGTTGGAAGAAAAGCTAAAACCAGTGCTAGACGCCTTGGAAGAGATGAAGGACAAAATGAAGAAAATGCAGAAAGACATGGAAGAAAAAGACCGAATAATTGTTGTCTTGGAACAGGGACAACAAAGAATGGATGATTTGGAACAAAGCATTCGTATAAATGATGTGATCATCACTGGAACCAAAATCAAGCCGAGGAATTACAGAAATGCTGTGGATAGTGCCGACATCGAATCTCTGGAGCAACAAGAGAGTTCTCTACTGAGGGACCTGGAGATAACTATGGATAGATGGAAACAATGGTGATCAGGAGTGCAGAGGAGTTGGTGAAATATGAGCAATAAAGACAAGAATTGTTACTCCACCAAAGATCAGCACAACAGAGTCACTTCAATGGTGGGAGCTCTACGATTTTGGACACGTCAAGTATTTCATGGAAACGTTGAAAAAATCAACATCGTTGATGTCAGAAACATGGATTAATGAACAAAAACAAAACATGTATTTGTGATAACATGGGATAACATTAACTTTGAGACTTTAAAGAGCATGTTGATATCTTCTGACAATATAATACCATGTGTAACTGTTAAAGTGTCTGCAACAAACTGGTTGATTCTTGTATAAACACTGTCTGCTGACAGAGGTGAATATGATCATTAACGGCATGACGGCTTCTACCCGTTAAACCTTTTTTTTTTTTCCGGACGTTGCTGATGATGTTTTAGCACTGATGAAAGTGAAATATGTTGTAATAACATGTCTGGAAAGAAGAAAAATAAACTGAATAAATTAAAAAATAAGTAAATAAATGAAATAAAATGTAAAAATAAAAAAAATAAAATTTTTCTCTAGTGGAGTATTCTTCACGCCTGTCCAAGGATAACATTTTGCAATAGCCTTATATCCTCTGTCTCCCATACAACATCCCACAACACCTCTGAATTCAAAATCTTACCCTGACCTACGTGCATAGGTCAAAGATGAAAGCTAGTTTTTCACTGATTAAAGCCCAAGCTTTGATCTATGGTCTTACACACTCTGGCCTTCTTCCTCGTCCTTCTATCTTATCCGGTTCCTGAGTGAAATTTGACTTTGACCTAGTTGTCTCAAGATCAAGGTCATCATCTCATTTTCATCCCCTTTGCCACCGGAGTAACGTGCTTTTTGTTTCATCTTTCTATCTGCAACGGTTTCTATCTGCAAACACTGACAAAGTGATGATGTACTCATCACCACTCTGAAGCGGGAGGTAATAAAGAACAATATTGAGATAAAATTCACACAATCTCAAGATTAATAAATGAAAAATACACCTCTCAAAAATAAATAGCATTTTTAATTGTTACACACATATGTCCAACCCTGACTGAGTGGGTCCTTCAGAAGAGGTGCTTTAAAAATAACAATACCCTTTGTTTTAATTAAAGCAGCGCCATCTAGTAGTCACTTACCGCACTACAAGGTACAAAACAGACGTTATCAGTGCTATACATACCCAGGACACACAGGAGCCTCAAACATACTTTACATCCCAGCGGGATTCCCGTTAAGCATTCATCATAAACTACAGACAGAATTCTGCTGTTCAGTTTCATCGTAAAACAAAAACAGTCGGACTGAGAGACAGAGCAGGAAGCGAAAATGGCCCAAAAACAGTTGTTGTAGTTACACAAATCTGCCACTAGGTGTCAGTGTGTGACCGCTGAGCAAGAGGGCTTCAGGGACACAGCTGACGCGTCGGATTTCCAGAAAACTCAAGACACAAAACAACGAAAACTTTTTTTAAAACTAATTCTTAAAAAACGAGTCGTCATTCCTTCCACAATTGTACAATTTTAAATTATGTTCTGCGAAAAAACCCGATGGTCCCACATGTCATTTTATAGATTATAGATTATATAATTATATATTAACTACACCACATTAACATGAAGAGTTCCAAAGTGCTGAGTTTTGGTCAGCGGTTCGACGCCTGCACCATCACTTGTTGACCCTTCGACTGCCGCTAATGGCTTCAACCAGCTTTGTTTTCATTATCCCCTTGGTTGAGTATTGAGGCAGCTCCAGAACAGAAAAACAGGTATGTGTCTCAGGGTAGTACTGGTCATCGGAGAGGTCGTCCACTTGTTCCATTCTGATGGTCATCTTGATCTTTTCCATCCCAGCAATAGGCTGCCTTTCGAATCCCGTCACAAACCCTAGCAGCAGGAGAAAGTTGTGATTCCCAACAACCACCATTGCTCTTGAAAACAATCTACAAAATATCTCTACACGCCGGTTCCCGTGGAAACCTCAACTATATTCCAACTGTCTGGTTTTGTCTCAAATGTCGCTATATATATATAAATATATAATATCAAACTATACTCACACAGGAAAGCTTTCTTCTGATCCTCGTTTAGTTCATCAAACACCTCCCAAAACATCTGTACGGTAGGATGGCCGACATGGTAGCTGCCTTCATAGCCTGTGTTCTGGTTACAGGTCAGAACACTGACACCTCAATACACTGTCCATTAATAACTCGTAGTATTAATGAAGAGCTCGTCTTTTGGACTGTACCTCTTTCAGCTTTGCCCAGTCGTGGATTTCTTTGCCCACCAACGCCTCCTGCAACTCCCTTGGTCGAAACAACTTCACCAAATCTCTGTCACAGACCTGGAAGAAGCCTCGCTTGAACTCCCCAAACACACCCTGCACTGACGCGTTGAACACATGATTTACGTAGGCATCCACAAACTCCTTCCTGTTGCAGAGATAAAGCTTTAGAGGCAGCTCTGTGAACCTTATGGCAGCTGTTACCTTCATGTTGATGACCAACATTCATTCGTGGTGCCGTCAAAAAGGTCTGTCACAAGTCACACTCACTTGTTTTGACTCGTCACTGACTTGTCAGGATTTTCAGGATCGAGGGCGACCTCTGTCCCGTCCCAAGAGATCTGTTGATTGGTTTTACAGAAGAGGAGAAGAAGATACGGTGAAAGTCACATCAGTGATTCAGGAAAGGATAACTGATGGTTCGATTGTCTCTCTGTGAAACACCTACTGAAAAGTACATGTCCAGGTTTTCTATGTCATCGTCTGTATAGTCTTCCAGGATGTAAAGCAAACTCCTAAAAAAAAAAACAATAAAAGAAACAAACTATGGTACAAACAGCAGCCTCTGTGCTTTGAAAAGACATGAATTTGCTCTTACTCTCCAATGCATGGGTTGAATTCGATTATATCCCCCAGTGACGGTTCCACACCAAGCAGCTTCTTGAACAGAGCCAGAGGGAAGGGGAAGTGTACGATGCAGTCGTTGAACAAAGCCAATCCACAAAGAATCCCCAACTGGAAGAACCTCGGGTCGTCTTGTGTCGCCTGGGGTTTGATGGGACGGTTAGTTTATCACAAAAATACTTGAAGGTTTCCTTTGTTTGAATAGACAGAAAAATGCAGTTTCCACCACGTGGATCTCAAGTCTTACTTTGGAAGTGAACCACACCAGAGTTTCAGAGTCGTTGAACATGAACATCCCAGACTGCGGTGACACAATCTCGTGAAAAACATCATGGAAAAAGTCTTTCTTATAGAGATTATCGACTTGATAGTTTTCATCGAAATAGATCTGCGATAAAAAAAGAGCAGAAACCAGGAACTCATTAATGAATGAAAACACAACCACGTGTCATCCGGCATGGGTTTGTTCCAGGTTTAGATATCATATTAAAGTTTACCACAAGCGGCCTCTTGTAGTCATCATCGCTAGCAGCGGCTAGCTGTTCAAAGGTGTCCTCCAGAGCCGACACCCGCCTTAGGTCCAGCACAAAGTAACCGTCTTCAGGGAAAACTGACCCGTACTCCATTCTCAAATTAACAAAATGACGCTGCACCATTTCAAGCTGGAGTGAAATTCATGAACACTTTATTCATTCAAATCAAACAATTACAGTGTTCTGTTGACATTTCGCACGACTTCTTTTACTTACCATCGTTTCAAAAGTGTTGAAGTGAAAAACCGTTATCTTCGTCTGCAGATCCATCACGATTGGAAAGCTACAAAGGATAAGCGGCTCTGCGTGCACGTTCTAAATGAGGGAGAAGCACACGCGGTCTTTAAAATAAAGGAAAGCTGACATTTTATTGTCAGTGCTGGTTAGAAGACATAAGCTGACTTGATCGCCTCGTGCTGATTTACCTTGCGACGTGTCTTTGAGCGCCAAAGTTTCAGATCCTCATAGAGAAACTGCTTATCAACCACCACACAAAAATCACTGTCTGGTATTCTAGGTTCTGGAATCCTCCTGTTGACCTGCAGAACATGCCAGAAAATGTCGTTTTAACATTTTGTAGTAACAGTGAGTGAAGCCTGATTCCACTTGTTCCTGTTTTGACCTATGATTTGGTTCTGACATGTAAATCAGAGTCAGATTATTGATCCCTGAGGGGGAAAACGAGGTCAGAGTCATCACTGGTTGGTATAGAAATAGAATAAATTTATGTTTTCAAGCTAACCAGGCGTCTACTTCGACCCAACCCATGTCTTAGGAAAAGATTTGAACCACTACCCACAGTAATTCCATCCTGGGGGGCAAGTCAGAACCCAAACCCTCTAAAAAGAGGACTTGGCCTCAGACTAGTGGTTCAGGATCAGGATATATGAGTTTACAGTAAAAACAACACCCAACACTAACATTGTACATATACTGGAGAACAAGGAGCAGGTTTTTGACACCAGAGTTGCGAGGGACTGGTTTGGAGGACAGGATCACTGACAGGGCCCCCCTCCACACCTTAACGTGTTTTACCATGGTGGGAAGCGACAGAGAGGACCACCAGTTCCCTGAAGAAGACAACACAAAAATGTGCACACATAAATGAAACGGCTTTCTGCTCTTAAATCACATCATATCCCTCTTGTGTTGGCCTCCCTACAAAATCCAGAATCCATAATGAAACTCTTCCCTAACTTCTAACTGGTCAGGCACCAACATTCCTTCAGGAACCCCTGAATGATGTTGCCCACTTCATCCTGACAGTACCTACGACCTGGAGGTTGTCGGCAGACAAACGTAACACGGCGGCAGCCGCTGCCTCAGCGAGCCTGGTGTTCGCTGGTTGACCTTTGTGGCTTCGGACGGCGTGCAGGAGCTCATTGAGAAGCAGGTGGATCCTCAACCCCTCAAGTCCCGCCGGATTCCTGTCGAGGGAAGGCAGCAAATGCAAGACAGCAGCTTCAACCTGTGGGGTTGAGAAGGGTTGCAAAGGTCAAAGACGTGAACAGAGCTAGGCTCGCTGGCTGGTTGTATTGTAAGCTATTTTTATGCTAATAATAAAGATGAATGCATCAAGTTCTTTGAGACAACACAGATATTTGTGTTTTCATGGATCTCTGAGATGTACCTCTGCCAGCACACTGTCCTTCGTCACCAAGCTCTTGAAAGCAGTCCGTGCCAGCGTTAAGTTCAATCCAGAGTAGTTAGACGAAGTCTGGAAATGTTTATCGCCTCTAAAAACACAAAAAAAGACGCCTCAGGTATCGTCGATAAAACTAGGAGGTGACTTATATTTACATGAGTAAAAGCTCTCTTAACTTAGCAGTCAGAAATAACATTCAGATAATGAAAACTAAAATGATGAGAAAAACAATCCAGGTGCAAGATAATGTGTGCTGCATAACAATAGATGTAAGTTGTTGTCATGGTAACAAGACAAAATGAAGAGGTTTTGGCCTCACCTTTGCTCGAGGAAGCTTTTGTTCAGAAAGGACGCCGAGGAAAACGTCTGATGAATTTCTCTGTGAAGATGGAACAATTTTAGAAAAATTAAGTTTTTGGTTTCCAACTAAAAAACACTGGAAAACAGATGATTCCTCATAACAACAGTCAAAAAGGACTACCAGCATTTTAATACCTACTTTTTTATCTTCTTCCATGACTTTGAATCATGTTCGGAGGTCCATTTATCAATCAAGCCGCCAAGAGAATCCTGCGTTGCATTGTCAATGATGGCGATATCAGACTGGTCACAAACATCCTGTGAAACACACAGAGTGACCCGAAGCCCATAATAACACACGTCCAGCCATCATGACCAGTCGCTGAATTCTGGGTTACCTGTTCAGACGAGCTAATCGCAAACGAACCGTTTCCTCCTGCAAAGATTTTTCTGATTTTTGGTCCATCAGCACTTTCTGGAACAATGATAGGGTAGAATAAAAGCAGGAATCCTCCATGGACTCATGACTGAATCGACTTGTGGCACAGATGTACGGTATTTACCCCGTGGTAGCTCAACAGGAAGTGGAACAGATGGGTGACTTTCTTCTCTTTGTCCCAGCTGGCCTTCTTCATCACGTCCAAAGGAGTAAACCCTGCTGGAGGCTGTCAGCACTAGTGTGTGATGCCTGAGGAAAGGGTTCATATTATATTTTTTTTATTACATTTTATTTTAAAATTGTGAAATGAGAATGTCAATTGGAAAAGTTCAACTTAGCTTTTACATTAATAAAAAATAAATAAACAAATCCATACTGAACAGAAAGGTTTATAAAACCTCCAAATACAGGCAAATACGACAGACTGACGCAGTGATTATGTCTGAAGGCGTCAGCTTGATCAGAATGATTTATAAATAAATCTAAAAATGCCATTTCAGAAAAACAAAGCAAACAGGAACAGATTTATTGCACTGGTGGTTTAATAGTACCGTCCGCATGCTATCCCGATGACCTTTGCCCCCCAGAGCTCCGCTACAAGCCGAGGTCGTAGTTCATCTCTGAAGGAGTTGTGCCCAAGCTGTCCGAACTGACCAGACCCAAATGTGAACACCGCACCAGCCTGAGGAAGCAACCAGAACATTTTAGTCAGCAGAGAACCTCTTAATAATTTTCTCTCTGGCCACTGGGGCCTTCACATAGAAGGAATCTCCAAACATTTGCTTTTCTAGATTTATTGGAGGTAAAGTCTTATGGTATTGTGTTGAAATCTGAGATTTAGGAACAGAGTGCACAAAAAGCACAGAGGGGAACTCGTTGGGTTTGAGTGTCATATTAAAGGTCTTTAGCCGGATTTCTCAACCTAACCTTCGTCAGAGTAACAGTGTGGTCGTCTCCACAAGAAATGTCAACCGTTTTCTTCATGTTCAGACAGGAAATAGAAGTTGGCGTGTGTCTGTCTGTAGAAAAGAAATTGAAGGTCAGATTTGAAAGTCGAAAAAATTATTTTAATGAATTGTAAACAGGATCGAAGAGATTTTTTTTTTTTACCCATCTCGTCTCCCAGCCCAAGCTGCCCATGGTCATTTCGGCCCCAGCTGAACACACCTCCAGAGAGGGAGAGGGCGAAGCTCTGCTCCCCCCCAGCTGAGACCTGGACCAGGGGGATCGCTGACAGCGACTGGAGGCGTTGGGGGGAGCTGGAGCTGAACCTCGCCTTTCCCAGACCCAGCTGGCCTCTGGAGTCCTGACCCCATGTGTACACCTGACCATCTATGGGGGATCACAATGTCCCATGATGCAATCTGGGTCACACCCAAGACACAGAACTGAAGGACTTTGAGTAGTCAAACCCTGACCCTATCTCTACATTGAAATAATAAAATAAAATCAGTTTTACATTTTATCTTCCATTAAATTATAAGAACAATAAAATTAAAAATTAAAGTAAAAAAGAAAAGAAAAATAAAGTCAGTAAAAATAAAGTAATTAAAATGACAGAAAACAGCTTATTAATAGTTGTTCATAAATATAAATAAATAAGGCAACGGCCTTATTTCCTGTATCCTACCTTTAGTCAGGACGACTGAATGATGGCTGCCGCAAGAAACCTGAGACACCGGTACGTTCCTCAATCCTTCCACGGGTCTGAGATAAAAAGACGTGGATGTGGAAGGAAACAATTAGCTTCGATGCTACGGATTAAAAAAAAAAAAGGGGTCACGATAAATCTTTATAAACAGAACAACTGCGCCATCTGCTGGTACAGATCGGAACCTACATTCAACGGGGGAACCAAAGGATTGTGGGAAATCCCTAAAACGACGGAGGATTTTCTCCGTGGTCACAACAAGATCCGTGGAAAGTTATAGACAATCAGTAACGTAGGAGTCACGTAAAAGTTGAGCTGTCTGTATTGGGTCAGATATGATTGGTTTTGTTTATTATAGTCGCTGCTTTTTTATCATGTGTTTGCTAACTAATCCTACTGTTGTCTAGCTAATGCTACTGTTTGATGGCTAATACGGTTTACAGTACTAGCTAATACTACAGCTAATAATACTGTCTGCTAGCTGTACTAGTTTACTAGCTAATAATACTATCTGTTAGCTGTACTAGTTTACTAGCTAATAATACTGTCTGCTAGCTGTACTAGTTTACTAGCTAATAATACTATCTGTTAGCTGTACTAGTTTACTAGCTAATAATACTGTCTGCTAGCTAATACTACTGTTTACTATCTAATAATACTGTCTGCTAGCTAATACTACTGTTTACTATCTAATAATACTGTCTGCTAGCTAATACTACTGTTTACTATCTAATAATACTGTCTGCTAGCTAATGCTACTGTTTACTAGCTAATGCTAGTGTTTACTATTTAATTCTGCTGTTTACCAGCCAACGCAGTGTTATGCTATCCAATCAATGTGAGCCTCTGTTGTCCGTGAGACTCGACCTGACGTCTGTCAGCAACGATCAGACAACAGTCACACAGAATAAACGTTTAAACCAGCTGGTTCAGAGTTCCTGTGAAGCAGAAAGCCTCACCGGGGGATGGAGGACTGTGTTGCGTTCAGGGACAGCAGGATTCCTCGCTCGGATAGCAGTGTGACGGCGTCATCGCTGCAACACACAGCGTGGATCTTCTCCGTGTGTTTCACGAACTCTGACAGATCACAGAAACACAGGCGGTCAGAGGATGAGGAGGGTCCTGAACACAGACAGAAAATGATGCTCACTCTGTCCTCTGACTGTTTTCCCGTCTTTGCTGTCGGTTGTGCCAATGATGAACGAGTTCCCGTTGCTTTTGACGAAAGCCAGCCAACTGCCAACCGCAGACAAATCCACGATTTGATAACCGGGGTCTAAATGATGGAGCCATCCATCTGCACTTCTGTCCACAAGTGAGCCTCCTTTGAGCCGGAAGCCCCGGCGACTGTCCTCTCCCCACGAAAACATAGCTGTCACTGCCTCTCCGGGAGAGAGCCGCTTTTTACGAGTCAGAAACGAAACTGTGAAGTGGACGCGGCGGAAAACGAAAGTTAAACCTTCACACAAACACAAACTAAAGTAGAACACCAGTGTCACTGACCTGAGGTCAAATCACACAATTTATCAGGTTAGATGGGTGGAAAACGAAAGTGGAACAGTGACAGACTGTTGGAGGGAAGATAAGGTTTAAATGACCTCATTGAACACTTTCATACACATCTGCAAAATAATGCACAAAAAACGAGTTCAAGTTGAACAGTGACAGCAGGTTTATGCGTGTGTGTGTGTGTGTGTGTGTGTGTGTGTGTTTCCACAATTGAAAATAAAGTAAGATTCATAAAGAATATAAGTTTATTCACACTCGAGGCCAATTTGAAGTGCTTTACAACTGCAAAGAAATATATTCAGAACATAATTTTAAAATTAATTATAAAGATGATTTAAGGGGAGCCATTGACATATTCCCAAAAAACCCCAAACAAACAGGTAATAAAAGTGCTGGAAAGGTCAAGAAAACAGCAAATAATATGGTTTTCATGTCTGATTTTAAAGACAGTTTGAGCAGACCCCAGGTGTTTGGGGAGATTATTCCACAGGTGAGGATCATTAAAGCTGAATGATGCATCACAATGTTTGGTCCTGATTCTGGGAACACACCATAAACCTGTCCCTGATGACCAGAGGGCCATGGAGGCTACATGTGGAGCTAATAAGACCTGGGTGTATGTTTTTAGTTCGAGACCGTTCAGTGACCAGGAGAAAGATTTTGAACGCTATCCTTAAACAGTAATAAGGTCCAGGCTCCTCGCATTGGTTCAGACTGGCAGAGCTCGGAGCAGATTCAACCACCAGGTGGCGCTAGAGACCGGTGCTTTCTGCTATATTACTTAACTGTGAAAAACTACGTAATTATAATAAAAAATTAAAAAATATATATTAAAAAAAAATCTGCAATCAATATACAGATAAAAAAATATATAAAAATTTGTTACTCATTCGAAGTTTAGAACTTGTAGAGATATATCTCCACCGCCTCTTCTCTTGTGGTGTGAAGGTGCATCAACCACCTGCATGAATTTCAACTCTTTAAAGCCCGAACCATGAAATAATTGCCACAAAAATCAAATTTTCGGAAAGTAATCTCTAATGGGACCTTCTGAAAAAAGTCCAAATTTAAAAAAAAAAATTCATATATGTATATATATATAATTATGGATAAATTACGGCTAATTACAATTATCTTTAATTATGGCTAAATCCAGAACTTTCCTTGCATGGAAAATGCAAACGCATGCCTTAGATTGTTTGTATCAGGTTTGTCAGGACAAAAATGTCAAATTTATGATGTAGAAGTGCCAAAACCTCAAAAGGCTGAGTAGGGTTAAAATGTCTTTGAATCGTCCGTGACCTCTGACCCTCTGAATGGTTAATGAACCTGGACCTCAAAGGTGCAACAAGCCAGTGAGGCTTTGTCATGATGTGATTATGGTGCTGCTCTCCAGCCCGACTGTCTTGTTTGGGATTTAAAGTTTGATGTGGACCAAAATGGGACGTGGGATCAGGAAGATGGATTTCTGGGATAATTCAGAATTTTGTGCCAGTTTCAAGAAGCAAGAAAAACGATACCTCGGTAATCTCTGAGGATAGTTTGGTCTTGATGGAGTCATGCTCTACTGAGAGGCATTCTAATTGTATTATAAATAAAATATATATCCTAATGGATCATCTGATCAGTGCTGAGAACATTTATGGGTTAAATATTTAAACGGTGGAACCTGACAGGAAATGCTGATAAGCTGTAAGAGTTAAAGGATTGGTCAACAGTCTGGCAGAAGAAATTCAGCGGAAATGTGGACATTTATTCAGAACTTTCCCTTATTACTAGTTTATCTCCAAACCGCATTTATTAATAATAGAAAGCCATTTTTCATACACTCCACATTTTGGAGTTTCCTTGTTCTCTTGGATGAACCGGAGAGGATAAACATGTTTCACTCCTCTGGTCGGCCGCTGCCAGAGCCTGTCAGAGCTTCACCTCGGTCTGGGCTGGAGGAACGTCACCTCCTTCCTGTTTGGTGCCACAGAGCAATAAAACAGATTTTCCTTCAAATCCAACCCAGAGGCACAAAATGAAAAAGACAGAGTGGCTGCTGGTGGAGGCTGCCAATCATTAATTGATAAGTTATTGATGTTAAACTATAGGAAAAGCACCAACAACATGATAAATGGTATATTTTATTGCTATATTTTCTGTTCACTCAGCACTTCCTCTTAATCTCTGCTGCTGTGGCTGCGCCGCACACATGACAGAATATTTTATCCTGCTGAAGCAACTCTCTGACAGTGAATGAAGGAATGCAGCCTCTTGAGAAACAAGCTGCACTGAGCGCTTCCAGCAGAGTGTGTGTATATGTGTGTGTGTGTGTGTGTGTGTGTGTGTGTGTGTGTGTGTGTGTGTGTGTGTGTGTGTGTGTGTGTGTGTGTGTGTGTGTGTCTGCTGCAGCGTAATGAGCAGTACTGAGCCGTACCAGGACCTAAACATCAGTATCATCTCCCCTTCTCCGCCGGCACAGGGAACATCATGACCGCAGAGGATGTCTGTTTTTTCTTTTCTTTTCTTCTTCTTCTTCTTCTTCTGTCTCTTCTCTCAGTTTGTTTATTCTTTTCTTTTTTCTTTTTTTTCCTGCTTTCATTCTTTGGGGAATTGTAAGGCTGCTGATGCTGAGTCAATATTCAGACACTCTGGAGATATCACAATAAGAGAATTTCCACCGGAAAGCAAACCTTTAAAACGTCATCAGCTACATTTTCCACTCATTCCCCCGTCTCTTATCTGTCTCCATGTGTGCATGATTGATCTTGATATTTAGTAATCCGGATCATCAGATCTGGATTCTTTGCCGTTGATGATGGGAGTTTTGCGTCTTGACTTCATGGATAATTCCTTCGATGGCATTCCCATCACACTCAAGAGTTTGATTTGGATCCAAATGACATTCTGGTGAACCAGAATGTTCACATTTTCAGGGTTTATGGAAAATTCCTGACTGTGAATTAATAAAAAAAAATAACGCTACAGACTTAAACTAAGATTAAATGGTCATTTAAACATTTTTTGGCCACTTAGTGAAGGAGAGACAAGTTGTAAATAACAGCAACATGAAACGTCCTCTGGCAGCCCAGCCGGGTGGAGACGAGGTGATCACCTGTGTCTCGGGTTTTACAAAAGAATTCTAAAGAATGAGGAGGGACAGGAATTTTGGATCCAGATCCAGGATCATTCCTCATGAAGGTGATTCCTGACCGCTTCAGGAGACAAAGGTGTAAATTAACTTTACCTTTCCCTCTGAAGCCAACTGAGACCACACACAACGTGGTGCTGGTATGTGAGTCGGATCAGAAGGCAGATACGTTATCTGGATAATAAACTATCCCATCTAGACTCGGTGTTTTTAATACGTTCTCTTCATCCTCAGTGAGATGGAATCTCTGTGTGAGTGATTTAAGGTGTTTTCGAGATGAGGGAATCATAAAAGCCGCCGATTTGTTCCATCATGTAAATTAAAACATTTAATAGTAACATATTCCTTCTATTGTACAGATAAATACTGGGTCATGTTGTCCTGATGGCGTGGGCCTGTAGCTGTATTATTAGCTCACCCAGGCTGAGCTATTCGCTGGAAGAACTGCAGAGACGTTCTGATTGGACGAGCCCCAGACGTGATGGCGTCCGAGGATTGGTTTATGTGTGATTTTTTTTTTCCTCAATGCTTATTTAGGGGCCTAATCCATGTTCTCTGTATCTGCTCTAAGTAGAACATCCAGATACAGAGTTTAATGTGACTACTGGAAGTGGACAAAACCTGGGATACGCTAGCCAGCCATCTCTCTTCAAAAGCCTCCAGCGGCATTATCCTGGGACAGAGATGAACTACTAACACACACACACACACACACACACACACACACACACAGATGAGAGATACAGCCCGTGTCCGACAGCTGAGATATAGCACAAAAGCCCTGGGGAGTTTCAGGGGATTTCCACCGAGGGAATCGGACACGTTGTCTGATTTACGCTAACACTTTGGCTAAACTTGTGATAAAAGTTCACCAAAGAAACATGGCTGTATCTGTCTTTATCAATCTGTGCCTCCATCTGTCTCTGCCTCTCTCCGTCCATAAACAGCGGGGTGGCTGCCGGCCCACATCACCTCTACAGTTACTGCTTTCATACATGTGAACGCATCGTTTTGATCCGACCCAACGTGATGGCAGCGCTGAACAAACCCTAGGAAAGGAGGAAGGATGAAAGATTTACGAAGAGAGAAAATTACCGAGCTGAGATGGTTTTATCTGGCTTTTTTTTTTTTTTTTTTTTAACCGAGCAGAGAGCCAAGGAATGCAGCGAGGAATCTGGAGGGAGATAAAGAGAGGAAAGTGGATGGTACTGTACAGCACTGTCGGCTTCTTCTACTGGTTGTCGCTCTAATGTCTGAGTTCGGCCTTTAAAGGTCATACAAGTGTGTTTCCGGAGAATCTTCTGGTCTGTGTGTGTTATTGGAGGGAGCCTGGCTCAAGGTCAGCTGATGTACAGGCTTCATATTCACACGTTTGGACATTCCACACAATAAGGCGTCACAACACGGCGACCGTGTGAGTTCAGCGCTGATGTAAAAGTATGACCTTGACCATCGTATTAGAGATAATATTAGAAATAAGAGATAAATGATGACTAAATGTTCTTATGGATGAATAAAGACCACAGAGACGAGCATTTCGTGTATCAAAAGAGTCACATTACATTTACACAAAGAGAAAGCATCATCTTCACACGCCTGAGTACAAAATGCTTCGCTGACATTTTCTGTTTTATGACTCGGACATTAACACACATGAAAGAAAGAAAACTGGAATTATAAACAGATCCTGGATCCGTTCGTAGAGCAAGAAAAAAAACCAACCCAACCCTCAAATATATCAGTTAACTTACGTGTTTCCCTTCCATGGAAAGAGTTCCGTTCCCATGGCGAAGACGTATTATTTACATCTTGACCATAATGTCCCGGCCACAGAGCCAGTGTGACCCAGAAGACATATTTCAGAGCTCGCAGCGTCGACAACGCCGCCAAAGTCCAGCAATATTTACACACCACAGAGACAAGACACGCAGACGATGTAGCGCCAAAAGCACCGCTAGGAAAAAAAAAAACTGCAATCTTCACTACCTCACATTACTGAAAAACAAAACAGCCTAGCTTTTAAAATACAACCAGGACGGCATTTCTTCTGTTTTGCAACGCATTTTTTTTAATGCTGAACGGAGAAAACACTTAGGTTGCGAACAATGCACGGTGCGCTAGATGTAAAGTTAACAACATGATCCGATCTCTTTAGTTCTCCTGCAGCTTTATCTTTGACGGCGTGACGGTGAAATGATAATAAAAGGCTGAGCGAGCAAACGACACCTCGCTCAGTCATTCCAGTGGAAGCATTTTTCTTTTACCCACAAAAAGATAATAAATAAGCCTTCCCAAAACATACGAGATATTTACAGCTGCTGAAGGCGTTGAGCTCTAGCGTGTAGCCGACCTCGACCTTTGACCTCACTGTACACATGATGGCAAGAAAACAGACATGGAATGAAAAGGAAACATTTTTCTGATTGGAGTTAAATCCCTCGAAAGGAGCAGAACCAACGATGACAGTGCAGACGCCTGTTTCTGATCAACGACCGATCGATTGGAATCTTTTCACCAGATTTGATGACAATAAAAGAAACACAAATATGTACAGCTTTGTCTTTTAAATTCAGACTATGACACACACGGGTTTTACAATGATTGGCAATTGTATTGATAACGGCGTCTAGTTTGATTGATCGAGGATCCAGAAAGACTGGGTGCAAAGGGGGTCTGAGGTAACCGAAGACAGAAAACACAGAAGTGACCCCGACGTCTCCGGGCGCCGCTGCCTCAGATGGCCAGCTGCAGCTTGGTGAGGTTCCTCTGGTGCATGTTGTGGTGCCTCACCAGCTCATCGCTGCGAGCAAACTTCTTCTGACAGTTGGGCCACCGGCAGTTGAACGGCTTCTCACCTGAGAGGGAGGCGGGACGGATGGAACAGGTGGGCGGGGACAGGAGGTGGGTTGTAGAAGAGGGGGAGGGGAGGAGGGGTCGAGAAAGGGTGCCAGTCGGAGGAGATGTGGAGAGACAGAAGGAAAGAAGAGAATATTAGAATATCGTGGCGGTTAAACATTAAATGGAAAGATCACATGAGAATAAATGCATGGTGATATTCCAACATACAATAATATTAGATTTAATTAATGTAAACATCAAATGGATGAAGAAGAAATGGAAAAATAAAAGTTTACGCACTTGTTTTACCTGTATGAGTCCGGGTGTGTGTCTTAAGGTGGTCAGACCGAGAGAACTTTCTCTGACACGTCTCGCATTCGAAGGGTTTAACTCCTAAACACATGTACAGTAAGCATGCACGCACACACACACACACACACACACACACACACACGCACACACACACACACACACACACACACACACACACACACAGTACACAAACAAGTCCAAGTTCGCACACACAAACACAGACAGAGGGAGATAGAAAAATACAGTAGAGCAGAGGCTTGCAGGGAAGCCATTCCAAAGTTTGGCCAGGCTCTAGTCACGTCATCTGAGCTCAGTTCAGTGTGTTGCACCAGTAACTGTGCACAAAATGCAAACTGTGCACATTAAAAAAGGTTGCATTGTCCACAAAATGGTTGAAAAATGTCATGCAAACAGCAGAGGAGAGTGAGTAGAGAGAGAGCCGATACAAGAACTGATGAGAAAATCAGACAGACGGCTGAGGTGGAGCGAGGTGATCAAACCTGTGTGCCTCCTCTGGTGGCGCTTCAGCTGGTCGGAGCGGGAGAACCGACGGCCGCAGTCCGGGAAGTCACACTGGTAGGGCTTCTCCCCTGGACACACACACAGCACACGGACACAGGAAATGATGTCATCGCCTACCTGAATATCACGCATCCAAATTGAAAAAAACCCTTACAGACGAGACGATTATTCATGGTGTTAATTATCAGAGTAATCAATAATACTGTCATAAATTAGAATCAGTCTCTATGAACATGAAGACACAAACTGTAAGATTTGTTTTTAGCATGACTGTCATCATCGCCTTAATTATTAACACAAATTTGGCTCCCAAACTAGAATCTGGACCTTACCTTTCACTTTTGAACAAAGCAAATTATTTTTCTTTGATAATCCTGTATAATGTTGTATTTATCTGTCAATCTCCGGATCTAAATTTACCAAAGCGCACATGCATGATTTTTTTTTGGAGACGGTGGAACAAACCCAGTGATTTTCAGCTCTGCTAATACATCAGATTTAATTTCCCCACACAGGAAACACTTTCTGGCAAAACCGGATGAGGAAATTGCCTCTAAACCACCCGACTGATGACCTTTCAGCGTCGGCTGGTGTCACCTGTGTGTTTGCGGCTGTGCATCTGCAGATGGGACAGCTTGAAGTAACGTTTGTTGCATCCTGGGTAGGCGCACATGAAGGGCCGCTTCTCGCTGCTCTCGGTCCGCACTATCGCCGGGGCGATGCTGGGCACCCGCCGCACATCCTACACACACACACACACACACAAAGAAAACACTTTCATCTGAAGCCAAACCACTCAAAGAAAAATGCATCAATAAACATCCCGGTGTAATATCATCATCAAAAACATGCAATTCAATCTCTTTGGTGTGTAAATAAGTGTGTGTGAAGTGTGTGAAGTGTGTGATGTGTGTGACTCGTGGGAATCGTTCTACTAAAATGGTCATATATTCATTAAATGGAAATTAGCAGTAAAATGACCCCAGACTGACTGCAGCCCAAAGGGAGCTGTTAGTCACGCCTTTTAGACAGACCCCCCCCCCGCCGCCCCCAAAAGGGCCCCATCACAGCCCTGCTGCTCGCTGTCGACACCACCACAGAAGAAAAACATAGAACAACACGCGGGCGTGGACTCATTTGCATGTTAATCAAAGTTTTTTCGTCACAGGACGTTTCTTTTTTATTTCCTGCATCAGATCCCTGTTCCTAAATATTTCTGCCGTTACTTCCTTACTTTCGCTTTTATCCCTGCAAACCCCCCTACCCCCCCCTCCGTCCTCCCTACAGCCATCTGCTTTTAATTTCTTCAATGTCGAACGTAATGGCCAAAGCCACTCAGAGGTCATCCCTGCAGCAATTAGCGCTGCATAAAACTACATAGCATCCGTCGGCTCCACATCATCAGAACGGAACCCGGGGTTCTATGAGTGGATCTCCTTCATTCGGACGCTGCAGGTCTGATCAGGACACAACAGCTGCTTCTTAATTATAAGATCTCAAAAAAAAAAAAAAAAAAAGTAAAACTCTCCTTATTAGATGCAAAATAAGGAAAAATAATGATAAAGGAAAATTCTAAATGCACCATAATTATTTTAATGCCAAATTTATTTCAGATTTATTTCTTTATTTATATCTGACCAGACTGAACCTATTTTTGCAATAAGCGAGAGCAACTTCTAACAGTACGATTAATTTAATTAGGTGGTTACCCACAGGAGGCAGCGATAGGTCCTGTGACGGCAGAGCCATAGAAAAAGCTGTGACTCAGTGATTTGTTATGTGATTCTTACAAACGGGATTCAGAACTCAACGAGCTGTGTAATCACTTTTTTCTGGTCATGACCCAGCATTAATGACAAATGAAATTCCACGGCTGTCAACGCTGTTTGTTTTGGCAACGAGTGAGAATTTGTATAATCCCCGTTATAGAAATTAGGGAGCGCAGCACCGCTTGGCCTCTCAAACTGTGACTTCACGTTTTCACAGCTCTTAAATTATACTTTAAAAGGCGTAAGAGTGAGAGTTTGTTTATTCTTTCCATGCTGAGCTAGACCTCTAATGTGTGTTTTGTACAATTCATTTCTGTGAATGAGAGAGAGAGAGAGAGAGAAGGGGGAAGAAATGGTTGGGCTGAATGATTGAAACGAACCCCGGAACGAAAGAACGACCTGAAAACGTCCTGCAGCGGACTGAGAGCAGGTCTGGAGAATCTCTGCTCGCCGTCCTGTGGAGCCGCTGACAGACAATAATTAAAATCTAATGATTTATTAACATGCTGATCCTCGCATGGAAATTGTATCTAGCCCCGTGTGTGTGTGTGTGTGTGTGTGTTTCTCCGCTGCTAATGGATTTGTGGAAAGAGATTCCTCCTGGCCTCTCATAAATCTCCATTCTGTTGCCCAACAGTATTGTTCTAGTCTGGTATGTGTGTGTGTGTGTGTGTGTGTCCTACCTGTATGCCCCTGAAGACTCCATGTGTGTGTATGCGGTACTGCGTGCTGCAGCTGTACACCATGGGGGTGTTGGGGTCGCTGTCGTATCCTGTTGCGTGGCTGCCAACACACAAACACACACCTTTAATTTCACATCCTTCTACCCGGGTGAGAACATCAACACTTCCACGCGTTGGCGCGGCGCCGCCGGTGCCGGTACCGACACCAGGATGACCCAGTCGATCCGTTTCACTGGGAGCACCGACGGCGCCGCTGCATGAGGTTTCCAGGAGGATGAAAGTACGGATATCAGATAACAAGACGCAAGAAGACGAGTCACAGCGCGGATCCTTACGGGGCAGATGTATAGAACACACACTCCTGTTTGACGGCGAGTCATGATCATTACAACTACAACCTATAATTCAAACGGCCGATCAATCACTCACGGGTTCCCAGTCGGCTGCAGACGTGTAACTCATGCTGACGTGTGTGTTTTGTCAGAGCTCCATGTGTGGTTGCGTGTGGACGCCTCCTTTTCTGCACATGTATGAATGTTGGGTGTAAAACAGTTAACCCCACTGGTTAACCTTTGACCTTTGGACACACAGTAAGTCCTTCATAACAGACACAGTCGTCATCTCTGTGGTGGTTATTCTTCACAGTATATGCGTGTAGATGTGTGTATTTAGTTTCACTGAATTGTTTTTCTTTAGTTATTTAACTCTGATTAAAATGTTTCTAAAATGATTTGATCGTTTCATTCATAACAACATTTAGCTAAACATGAAAAATTTAAATCTTTTATTTCAGAGCAAAAACGCACAAAAAAGTTAATCAGATTATATTTTTTGCGACCAGCTACAATTAAAAACTGCATTGGATTAGTTCAGAATAAACATTTATATGAACTTTAAACACTTTTAAACAGATGTTCATTTGAATCTTTAGGTACATTTAAAAATGTAAGTAAAAATTAGCCCACAAACAAAATTATCTGCACCTTTATCTGCATCAATTCTGTTACCGCTGCTGATCAATATTCTGATCAACAGTTTAAACCTAAACAAAGGTAAGAAATACCAAATGATCCTTCTGAGAACCTGAAACATTTGTCTTAAAGTATTAATCTAATGAATGATTGATCCTAAAACTTGTGAAACTCTTTGGTATTGATCTGCCGATCAGGTGATCGATCAGTGACTCATCACTAGCTGAGAATGAGGAGCGACAGCAACAGAACAAAACCTGCTCTGTGTGCCGCCGCCTCTTCTATCTGCTGCTGATAACGCAGGGAGAAACACATAGGATGAATAGCGTTATATTTTGGAGAGGGGTGGTGGTGGTGTGGGGGGGGTATCCTGTGCTGCTGCAGTGGGAATCTAACGCAACACACGGCTGATAAAAAGGAACTCCTGCTCTGCCCCGCCGTGAGATTCTTTAAACTAATTTTAGTTTTTCAAGAACAAACCTGCTGTTCGACGGAGGCTTCGCTCGTGTGAAAAACACTCAATGACGTCATAACAATCACCGGGGGCTAAAATGCCATCTTCTCTGGCAGCTGGGCGAGTATATCATTGCTCTCATATTCCAATACAAGGTTGTAGCCCGTTAGCTTAGCGTCAAGAGATCAGGAGGTCACAACAAACACCCCAGAAACAATCTGGAGACTCTAAAAGCATCGTTTTTGTGTCTGAACTCAACCAGAGTGTATTTTCAGAGTTAAGCAGGTGTTTTGTGCACCAGTCAAACACCAGATGAGACACCATGAAGCCTGTAAAACGACAGCTTATTTTATGCAGAGCAATACCATAAATTAGAGTTTTTTTAGGGGTTTAGGTGTAACCCTCTGCAGCAGCTGACATGTGGTCCAAAGTTCAGCGCCAGCACTGGAAACAGGCCTATCTGCTCTTCCTCTCTAACCTCAGCCTCCCTTCACTTCCTCTTCCTCATCTTGAGCTCCTCTCCTCATTCCTTTTTTATCTCGCCGTCTTCGACCGCCTCCTTCCTCTCGCCGCCGCTGTCCTTTGCTCTTCCTCCTCATCCTTACTACTCCCTCGCATCTCCCATCTGCTCCCGCTCAACGACAGAGTGACAGAAGCTGAAACGCAGCGAAATTTGTTTATAAACCTTTAAACAACTTTATAAACCCTTATGAATGTTTATAAACCCTTAAAAACCATTTTAAGCCTTCATAAGCCTTTAAAACCTTTATAAACCCTTATTAACGTTAATAAATCCTTATAACCATTATATGTCTTTATAAACCTTTACAAGCTTTTAGAAATATTTATAAACCTTTATAAACCTTTACACACCTTAAAAAGCTTTATAAACCTTAATAAACCACTATAAACCATTATAAACCTTTGTCAGTCTTTAAAAGATTTTTACAAACTTTTAGAAACATTATAGATCCTTATACAGCTTTATAAGCCTTTTACACACCCTTATAAACCTTTGCAAACCTTAATAAACTTTTATAAACCCTTGTAAACCTCTATAAGTCTTTATGAACTTTTACAAACTGTTATAAACCTTCTCTGAAGATCAAGAAACCACAGCCTTCACACTTGCTTCTTTTCTGACTTTTCAGCATCTTGAATTGAACACACACACACACACACACACACACACACACACACACACACACACACACACACACACACACACACACACACACACACACACACACACACACAAACACAAACAATACTTCTTCACATCGCCCCCACCACCATAACTAAACTCCTACTCAGTGCCATCTCTTTGTGCACGTACATGCTGCTATCACACACACTCACACACACACACAGACACACACACTGGAGTGACGGCGGCCCGTTGGCTCAGACGCCGACCCGTGTGCAGGTCATGCTGACATAGAGAAGCTTTTGAATGCTCCGTGTGAACGGGAATTCTTTAGAACTGCTTTCTGATGCATTTCTCTTTAATTTCCTCTGAAATATGATTTCAATTTTAAGAAGTGTTCATCATTGTCCTCAAATTCCTCACGTCTAAAGAACAATTCTGGAATTATTCTTATTATTATTTAAAAGTTTGGTTTGTTAGATGGGAAAGCAAAATCAGTGTAGCATGCTTTAGTGATCCTACTGCAATCTTTCCTCCCGGTGAACACAACGCACGCGTGGAACACGTGGCGTCTCAGACTGGACATGTCGTCTACGACGGCTTTCATGTTTCCTGAGGGACAACCTGACCTTTCGTCAAGCACCAGCAGTTCTGCACCGAATCAACCGTATGATGGATGGTCTTAAACACAGCAGCCTGAGCAGCAAAATATGTTATGACCTCAAGCTGCTCCACGCTGACCCACGTCTCCTGACCTGCGCTGGACGTTTCCAACACTGCGTGCTGCGGCGGAGAGAGAGCAATGGGTGTGTTCCTACCTCTTTATGGTGGATGCCAGTGTATTGACAGGGTTCCATGCCACACACTCCAACTGAGAGGCCATTTGATAAACATTTTCTCCGCTGTGGAGGGAAGACAAAACGTAAAAAAGAAAGCTCATGAGCCGTGTGGTGGCCTGCATCGGTGTTGTGGTCTTCAACTGAAGCCCCCACCCCGCAGGAAGCTAAAGTCTCCCCTAAAAACCATCTTTTTTGTTAAACGCAGCAGAATCCGCCATTATTCAGAGCTGGCATGTGATTTCACATGAACACACACACACACACACACACACACACATGCAAACACACTCACACGGTGGATTTATAGCTTTAACACCCCCCCTTACACACACACACACACACACACACACACACACACACACACACACACACACACACACACACACACACACACACACACACACACACACACACCACCTGCAGGCTCAGAGCAGTCTGGACGGGGTAGATGTGGTGCCTGGTACCCTGCTCGTTACGCAGCTATTATTTTACAGTACGGCGGGGGCATATGAGGAGGGTGGGTGGGGGGGGCACGCTGCCATATTTCAGCTGAAATATCGCCGGTATTGAAGAGCACAAAGTAATGATCCATGACAAGTGTCTGCTTTTCGTCTCCATGCTGACTGGGAGAAGTTATCTCCGATTGAGGCCGAATCTATTCAATGAAACCTGTCCTATCGCCGCCCGGAACACCAAGTGTGTGTGTGTGTGTGTGTATGTGTGTGTGTGTGTGTGTGTGTGTGTGTGTGTGTGTGTGTTGCAACATGCATCTCATGGGAAACCCCTCCGGTTCACTGAAAGGCTGCAGCAACAACACAAGAGGAAGCTGTTTCAGCGCCGTAAAGATGGATGGACCCTGTCTGGACGCTCGGGTCGGTCGTCACGCGTCGTTCAGACACCGTGATAGATAGCTAGCTGCTGTTAGCTCTGGTGGCTAACTCTGTTCAGACTGACAGCTGGGAGTCGGGCCCAGCGGCCTCCCAGCGAACCCAACAAAACCAATACACACTCATGACCGGTGATAACAGGAAGCAGAATAATCCAGCTTCAGATTCGGGTTGATAAAAGACAATTCAGGGGATTCAGGTGAGGATGAGGGAGGTGGGAAGAGGAAGAGGACGCTGGGTTCGTAAGACATAATGATTAAAGCTCGTGCTACAAACATGAATGAGATCCTGTTAACGTACCAACCAATAGAGCCACACTGTAAGGTAGACTACTGTCGTGTGTGCACGTGTGTGTGTGTGTGTGTGTGTGTGTGTGTGTGTGTGTGTGTGTGTGTGTGTGTGTGTGTGTGTGTAGGGATTATTAAGCTCTCTACATGTTTTCATTTCATGTTGTTCCAGCGGGCCGGGCTGACGGCCTGCAGAGTAAATACAGTCCTGTTGGTACCAGGCTGCAAGATTAGACCAATGACTCAACTCACATGAGTCTTTCCAGTAATGTGAGTGTGTGTGTGTGTGTGTGTGTGTGTGTGTGTGTGTGTGTGTGTGTGTGTGTTTACACGTGTATCTCTGAGTGTGTACACCGAGCAGATATCAGTTATGTTTATGACATAGAAGAACCTCCGACTGAGACCTTTCAGGACAGCTCATGTCTGTCTTGCTTCCACTCTCTCTCTCTCTTGCACACACACACACACACACACACACACACACACACACACACACACACACACACACACACACACACACACACACACACACACACACACGATGAGTTATTTACTTATTTTCTCCACCGCGTCAATGGCATGTGAGGAATGTTTCATTTGGGAACACATCAACGGGCCAACAGTTTGGAGACGAGCGAGGGGGCGGAGCTTCTTCAAACATGTGATTTATTAAACTGAGAGGCAGCTTATTATGACCTGTGTGGGATTTATTGGTTCTTTTGTGATTGGCGTGTGCAGGTGGTTCAGTGAAGTCACACCTGATTAGTCTTAGCGTGTTTTCCTGCAGCGGTTTTAAACGATGCAAAGACGACAGAAGGTCAACATGTTGACTTGTGTGAACTTTTGGGTCTGGAGTGCAGCAGGAAAGGAAAAGAGAGGGTTAGAGGAGATGGCAGGGCGTGGTTGGAGGTGTTTATGTGTGTGTGTGTGTGTGTGTGTGTAAAGAGTTCATATCTGAGTTTGGAATCGGATGGAGACAAATGTCTCCTTTTGGAGAAAACCTCATCGGTGGCTCCGTCGATGTGACCGAAGGATCCTTTTCATGGATGACAATTTGTCAAGAGTAAGAAAAATAAGGAAAAATTCCATCCTCGCCGTCATTACTGTGACGTTTATGCTTTAGCGACCCGTAGGAGTTGAAATGTGTGCACCTGCGGTCAAACGTTCCAAACATTCTGCAGCCAAGCGACGAATTGCGGATCGCCTCGTCACAATTAGCAACGGGGAGAACGGAGCGAACCGTCAGTTCCTCTGCGAATTAATGAGCAGTTTGACAAGAAGAAGGATGGTTTCATCTGCGGCTTCTCTCAGCAGACAGAAGCTGGTGAGTGGAAATATTCCTGACGTCGTGTTCCAGTCATTCATCCACTGCAGACGGATTGGGGGAAAAATTTCTTAATCCGACTCGATGAAATGAGAAGCAGTCTACTGTCGAGGCTTAGCTTTTAATTTCTGCACATTTTCTTTACTTATCCCGATTTAAGTAAATAAAAACCTCCTTTCATTGCTGGAGACGCTTGATCGTTTTTCAATCTAATATTATTTGATCCCAGCTTTAGAGCTGTCGTCTAAATTTATCATAAATAAAACTCACAAACTTGAAAACAGCAACTTTTTTCCTGGCCCATCATGCGCGCCATAAAATAACAACCTCCGTAGTTTTGTCAGCACCTCGCTGAATAGCTTGATTTATCTTATTGTTTGAAAATCTTCCAATCGGTAAATCAAGCCACAATCCTTGAGAACTTCCTGCCACTGTTCGCTGACTTCCTTCATGGGCACCATGACTTTTACAGCTTTCTAATCTGCATACGAAAACATCCGAAATCACAAACGCCGCAAGTTTTAAAACAAGTGAAACCGTGGAGAAAACGCAGAGGAAGGAGAACACAAAAAAACAGAAAGGAAGCCGCCACGGCGGACAGACCTGCGCCGAAGGTGAACATCCTGTTCAAACCTGCTTCCTGCTACCTTTCTCTGCATTGCAAACAATAGTTGGTGAAACGTTTCCAGGACGACTGGTCGCCGTTCCTTCTAAATATAGATGAGTCGTACGTGTGCGGAGAGTGTTTCTGTGGATGAGTGTTACCTGTTGTAAGGGTTCCTTAGCAACAGAGCCTGGCTGCCTGTGCAGGTGTCTGAAGGGGTGTGGCATCCGTAGACAGGGGGCGGTACGGTGTACTGCTGCTCACCTGTGTGGACACGGACACAAACGCTCACATGGACGCAAACGTATCTGTGCAAACATCCAACTCGAACTGCTGTTCAACTTTGCCCTCGGTTATCCGTCTCCATTTTTGTCTTAACAAATGAAGACTCTCTCGTTTCGTGTTTCTCTCTCCAAGCATCCCCCAGCGGAGAGGCCAATGGCTCCCTCGACATTTCCCAGCATTCCAAAAACTCTTCTTGGCTCCGGTTCTCCAACTTATCTTTGCTGTTAAAAAAAAATGGCGGATTTTTTTTTTTTAAAATGCGGCTGCATAAAACAAACGCCTCCAGTGTTTACCAATAACATGAGCAGAGGAGGGATTAAAGGGAACGGTGGGCGGATGAAAGACGGGATGAGAGGAGGAGACCAGGGAGTTTTTCAGTCAGGATGTGGCTGATTTATACCTCCGACAGTCAAGGTCAGTGTGGAGACGTCAGAATAAGGGACGGGACGCTCCCTGGGTGAGGGCCACGGAGCTGCCATGCAGCTGTGCAGGGCTCCAAATACACACAGATACACTTTTGTTCCGATTGAAAGATGCTCTGGGGTGCACTTTTTTTTTTTTAAGGAGAGAATACAGAAAGACAAGAAGAGATGCCCAAACTATGTGTAGAGGAGACGTTACGGCTTCGTGTGTTAAATTGAAACCCTTGCATGATGTTTTGGAGGCCAGAACGCAACCACCAAAGCACAATGTCAGTGTTTGATTAACCCGCAAGATGTTAAAGTCTATAAAACTAGATTTTTAAAAATACATCAGTCACTAACAAATGGAGATACGTTATACTACATAGACAGAATGAGAGTGTTGCATAAAGGAAAGCTGGTGAGAAAACCACAAATTAGCGGAAGGTAATAATAATTTATATAACAGTGATCTGTAAGATCTGATTTTCTCTTACCTTTTGACTGGAAATTAAAATATCAAAACAAAAAAAAAAAGCAAGATTGCTCAAGTTAAATGCGAGAAAACAGAGGTTAGCATTGGCTAAACGATTTATTTCTAACAGTAATGAATATTTAACTTAAATTTAGACTAAAAACATTTAAGATATTACATGTTAAAATATACAGAGGCAATTTAGAAAAGCTTTAGCAAGACAGCTTCGTCATATCTAATTATAATCTAATTATTATTCTGTACTTATTGTATCACTGTAATTATTACTGATTTTTTGCCAATAGAGGTTTCTCTTAAACTTGAACTGGATTTTATATTCAGATGTTTTTGTAATATCTGTTTAATGCTGCAGCTAAAGACGCAAAAGTGAAAGTAAGAAACCCCCTCAAAAGCTAATTATTATTCATATCCGTATGACTGATCATCACTGGACACATTTAGTCAAAAAAACATCAATAATTTGATTTAAAGGTGGACTGAAAATGAAGTTAGATGTTTCAAGATAATCTCGAATGTTCTTTACATGCAAGCAAAACAAAAACATCAATTTCTCTTAAATTGAAACTTCATGTCTTCATTTTGTCTTATCTTAAAAGCTGAAAGAATCCAAATCATCAGCACATTTTTATATATAATCATATACGCATTACTTATACATCATGATAAATATGTGAAACCTCGTGGGTGCGGAGGACTCTCTTACCCATGGTGCTTTGCTGAGTCAAAGCGTCTTCGTGTTTGAAGGAGTGGTTGGAGAACTGGGAGCTGTGGTGTGTTGGAGTGTGACCATAGTTACCGGCTCCATCGAACGCCACCGCGCTGTAACCTGCAACACAGACAAACAGCAGTGATGACATCACTGGTCACCTGATCAACCCTGGACCCGAGTCTGGTCAGTGACAGGTCCTAATCCTTTAACCTCTAAAAAAACATGAAGCTTTATGTCGTAGATTTAAAAAGCATCCAGGTGAACTGAGGAGATGTGAGCTCAGATGTTTATCAGGTCAAAAAGTCTCCGTGGATTTTTTTTTTTTTTATCTGAAAAATGTGCAACATTTCACATCTGAAAAATTCCTCGAACCTTCCTCTCTGATAGTCACAGGTTACGGAGTAAATCCTCACTCCTGATTTATGACGATGGGAAAATATTTGAAGAACAGTTTCCACAAGTGTTTTAAAGCCATTTGAAAGATTGATTATCTATCAAATAAAGATCATATATGTCTGACAACCTTTACCAAACACCAGCTTACGCTGAGGTGGGTTTCCACCGCAGTGACTCTAAATGTGTAGTGCACTTTGACCTCAACTTTATAGATTTGTGCACACATATAAATATAAATATCATTATAAATGATGAATTTAGTAAAAAGGTAACAGATATCAATCAATGACTGGGTGAAAAAGACCATTTCTTCACTTTGGTTCAATAAAAAAAATCACATCATGGCTCGTAACACGTATACACACACACACACACACACATGCACACACGCACACACACACACACACACACACACACACACACTTGTTGGAAGGAGACTAGATCTGACATCCCAGACCAGACCTGACTCATGACTCCAAATGACCTGAAGGGCACAAACACAGTCCCATAAATCATCCTCTCTCTCTCTCTCTCTCTCTCTCTCTCTCTCTCACACACACACACACACACACACACACACACACACACACACACACACACACACACACACACACACACACACACACACATGCTTCATTAATTAAAATGCAGCACTTTCCCTCAGTCGACTCGGCGGATCGTTGGCGGAGAGAAGACGAGGGGAGAAAGCTCATTAAATATCTCCATTAATCTCCCACTCACCCACTCACCCCGAGCTGACTCCCCCATGTGTGCACGTGTGTGAGGCCGAACCTCCCGCTAACCCCCCCCTCCCCATCCCAACCCACAAGATCACCTTATATTCAGGCAGAACCCCAACTTCAGTGAACAGGTTACCTTCTGACGCTCAGCGTTCAGACGTTCCCTCAGATCTGTTTGAGTATTCGTGCTCCTATTAGAAAACATTTCACACACATTTGACCCATAAGATTAAATTCACTTTAAAATTCCCTTTTCTTTTGGCACAATTTAAAAAGTTGATTAGTTTTCTCCTGATATCATGGTTTTTATTTTATTTTTTTATGCTAAATTATAAAAGAAAATCTGAAAATCTAAAAATGTTTTTCATAATTTGACATTTCTGCACATACTGCACTTTAACTTTGTAGGTTAGATAGAACAACTGCGTACTTTATTATATAGATTCAATTTCACAGCTTCTTCATACACATAATTTCCAATATATATACATATAAATTATATGTGATTTTCAGTGCATTAAAAGTCATATTTAATCAAATTCAAAATCAAAAAATACCCTTCAGCTCTTTTTTCTCCGTTGTGAAAAAACAAGAGGCGTCAAACATTCTCAGTAGTGTTGAGGCCCCCGCTGCAGCGACCGTCTCTGTGACCCCCCCCTTATCAGCTCTACTGTGTGACTGCAGGCCTGATGTTGGTTTGTTTGTCTGTGCTCGTCCAGCCACAGCGGCCGCAGATAGAACGGGTCAGAGGTCGGCTCAGCTCTTTGATTATGATGTTATTCCTAAATTATCTGCTTGATAAACCTGTTATTACTATTTAATCTGTTGGGGAACCACTAACAGATCCATTATCCTGCATGGAGGGGACCCGGGTTTGGGTCAGGAGTTGTGACCCAAGACTGCATCAGAAGGTTTTATATTATTATAGTAATGAAAGCACAAGTTGTACTTTTCACTTCACGATCAAGACAATTAAAAGAATTATTGGAAACACAAAAATTCATCTTGAACGTTTAGTTTCTGTCTCGTGTTTTAAAGGAGGAGTCTTCCTCTGCATCAGATATTCTTTAGAGACGCCTGAAAGTAGAAAAGTGAAACTATTTTAATTTAAAATGATGATCCAGAAAATGACACTGAATTAAATAGAGCAAAAAAAATTAAATATATATATATATATATATATATATATATATATATATATATATATATATATATATATATATATAAATGAAAAATGAAACGCAAACAGATCAATTTAAATTTAAATTTCACACGACATGTGAAA